>NW_020185336.1:5882729-5969591 GCF_003031525.2 Neophocaena asiaeorientalis asiaeorientalis
GGTTAATCAGGAGAAGCAAGGGAAAATGTGGGCAAAAGCCTTCATCGCAGTTTCTGCAGGAAATAACAGGGGAGACAGGTTAAGCAAGTTTAGGATTGACTACTTTGAATAATTTCAGCAGCTCTGAAGGTGTAAATGCCTGGCCCTGGGATGATTAGGGTGTGGGAATATTGTCCCAGAGTGTAAGAGCTGTTTAAAGCAGACAGCTGGGCATATGGGCTTTAGATTGGTTGACTTGCATATAAAAAGTACTTCCACAGGCCAATCAGTTACTATACTTAGGAATCAGCTAACCCTGGTAGGGACAGCCTTTCCAGGTCAGCAAGGCACCAGATGTCAAAACATCTGAAACATACGGTTAATACACTGCTCTGAAAAACAAAGGTGGCAGGGGATAGGAAATAAGGGTGAGGAACTAAAACCATCACCAAATTTAGAATATTTACCAAACAAATCACGAAATGCATACCTGAATTTTTGTTGGACTAAGTTTATATGTTTCCCTTTGCTTTTTAATTCCGGTTCTTAGCTGTCCATGCAGAATTAACTCTCCCATAGAGGAAAAAACATCTCTCATATGAAAGTTCAATCATATTTTGTGATTAAGAGCAATACTATAAAATAAAATAAGAGATTGTGGCTTGTAGTATCTATGGGCTCATGTAGCATAGAAGCCATCCAGCCAGACATAAGCTTTAAGTCATCATTCTGCCAGAACAGCTGCTCACTTAATGTTTACATTCTCTGCACTCAAATATTAATCTCATGGTCAGGTCAGCACCCCTACCTCAGGATCCATGTTTAGCTATAGCTCTATGAAGATATAGCAGAGAGATGACAGAACAATATATATTTATATACAGTTTGCTATACACAGTCCTAAGTAAAGAACAATGAAGGCCATACAATGATTCTGGCACCGATCTCTAGTCTCTCCTCACTGTGAAATAATTATCTTTAGTCAGTGTGGTTAAGAGAACACTTCTGATCCAAGTCTATGCTTAATCATCTTCACTGTCGATCATCAAGAAATAGTAGCTCCTGAGTGACAGTGGTAGAGCAGACTTTGGTAAGGACAGGAAAGCAGAATGGAGGACAATTAAAAGCTGGCAAAGTAATAAATGAGAGTTATGATTAATCCAAGAAATAAATGACAAGAAGGAAAACACTTTGCAAACATTTTTAAAACACTGTTATTTTACACGTAATCAAAGCAATCACAACCTATTCTAAGCTCATAACACTTCTGAATAGATGGCGGCAGAGACTGGGGAGTTTTAAGAGGCCCCAGAGTGGTTAATGGGGGAATTAGCACAACTCAGAAAAGACATTAATTAGGTCAATCTGCAGTTTTGAAAAACTTTAGCACCTCTCCAGTGCTATTATTGAATTAATGACCACAGTTACTGAACAGTAGACAAAGACTAACACAAAAATTGGGGCTGTTGAAAGCCGGCTTTAAAAGGGAAGTCCAAAGAAAGAGCTGACAAAGTTACAAAACTACAATAAGAATTAATGGAAGTGTGTTTGTGAATTCTAAAAACAGATATATATGAAAGAATGAATGTTTTATAAAGAATTCTTCAACACAAGTTTTACAACTAAAGGGAAGACAAGGCCCAGTGATACTGAAACTAAAAAGAGAGATTACATTGTAAATTGTCTAGAAATTTTACCTTGTGTAGAGAGTATGAATTTGCTCAATAGTACTTGGGAGCAAAAAGCATCCCAATAATTTATAGATCTTTAAATTAAATTAATACTAGCACCAAGTTCCCCTCATCAGAATGAAGTGTCATACTTTAGGAGCCTCTCGTTCCAGCATTACAAAATCCAAGGTGCTTATGTAATGCCTCAAAACAGGGAAAGGAGCTGTCCCTTAATTTCATGGTGCTTCCCAAGGCTAATGCTGCTCTACTACTTATAGTAATAAAGCCTGGTCCTCCACTATCTGTCAGGCAATCTTGCTCCAGAAAGGGCAGAGCTGTCCTCCCAGCAGTCCCCATCAATGACCACTAAAATCCTTGTAAGAATCCTATAATACTACTCTATAGGGCCTCATGAAGTAAGTTCAGAACTTTTACCAGATAGTACAAAGTTTTGCAATCTGTATGCTACAAATGATACTTGATTTGTTATACAGATACCTGGAATTACATAATTCAAAATGCTACTTGTTCCAAAATACAGGATACCATAACCAACAAGTTCTTCCAAATTTGAATAATCAGTCAAATCATTGTTGTTATACAACAATCAATAATCAATTATGTATCAAGAATTTATGCTCTCTTTTTTATGGAAAAATCAATGTCTTTGGCATATGTTGCCAATCAATTTAGGAGGTATTAATACACTCTCCCTTACAGTGATATAAAAATCAGAATTCATTGTCAAGAGCTAAAGCTTCCTCCTCTACACAAATAATCCCCGAAAGTGTTGTTAAGTAGCATGGCTTTAAAAAAAGAAGCAATGATTATTTTCCAGAATAACTGTCAAGTTACCATAAAAGGGATCCTTTTTGAATGACAAGGCATGTTGACTTACTTGCATTCCCCAGGATGGCTTTCCACTACCTCCATATCTATTTTAAGATTTGATATGTGGGATTCCATATAGTTAATCAATCAGAGAGGTTGATCAGCTGTAGCACATGGATCAGGGAAGTCTTCTAACACTAACATTTCCAGTAAAGTTAGCACAATATGGTCTGGAATCTGTAGAGAGTCAGGGCTGATGACAAAGACATTTGGCAATGTTCTTCCAGACTTACAAACAACACTGCAGTAATAAAGACTGGACAAAAGATTCTAAACTTCTTCAGAGGGACATAATTAAAGAGTTTGGTTCCTTTCTGAAAGAGAAGATAACAGAGACTTAACATCAACACAAATTTTAGAGGCACCTTTAGTGGTAATTATGCAAATTCTCAAGAGCAAGGGCTTTGTAATCAAGTTCTGTGTAGTTCTGCTTTACCAATCACACTGTTGTTGCATATAAGCAATCAGTGCCTCAGTGCTTTCTTGCTCTGGACACCAACACATTGATTACATGGTCAGGCAGATACAACAACTCAGGAATCACAAGCACCAATCCCCGAAGGATTTTGAATTCTAGCTTGGGATTGTATGAAGAAGACAGAAGGACTTAACTGAAAATGACTAAACCACATGCAGTGTGAGAATTAGATTCCTTTTACTTCACACACTTGTATACAGTAAACTATAAAGAATAAATAGTGATTCTGGAATCAATCTCCAGTTCTGCCTCACTGTGGAACTGATGACAAATCTTTAGCCAGAGTGATTAAGAGAATAATTCTGGTCCAGTTTGGATCCTCTTTAGAGCCTTGCATTGCTCTATTCCTACTTTTTCTGATATGTGCTAGTCTGACAGTCTAGTCAGTTCTTGAGCTGCAGCTCTTCGTCACCCTGAGAGCTCTGTGCCTGGGGCAAACAGCATAAAAAGTGCTCTCACTTAAATAGAGACTCATAAAAATGTAGGTAAAACAAAAAGAGGGAGAGGGAAGAAGTTGGTTCCTCATGGGACACCACGGACTCTCCACGCCTGTAGCCCACTGACCTGGAACTTTGTTCTCTCACTCCATCTCTGTTCTCAGTAGGGCGAATTGCAAGAGACAAGAAAGAGAGCCTACACTTTTGTGGTATCTTTCAAAATTTGTATCTCGTTCTTGCCAAATTCTGGTATGGAATCTGTATTCTCTGTGAAAAGGTAGCATTCTTCTTTAAGCCACAGCAATGGGGATAGTCATACCTCTCGAATTTAAAAAACTGGACACCATACTTTCTTTGTAATACTAATAAATATCCCTTACAATAACCAACCACAGGAATCCTAGCAGACCACTTCTCACCCAAAACTGTGAGGGTTACAACACTACAGATTCAAAAGTCTATGGAGGGGGCTTCCCTAGTGGCACAGTGGTTGAGAGTCTGCCTGCCGATGGAGGGGACATGGGTTCGTGCCCCGGTCTGGGAGGATCCCACATGCCACGGAGCAGCTGGGCCTGTGAGCCATGGCCGCTGAGCCTGCGCGTCCGGAGCCTGTGCTCCGCAACGGGAGAGGCCACGGCAGTGAGAGGACCACATACCGCTAAAAAAAAAAAAAGGCTATGGAGTTTTTTTAAAAAATTTCAGAAAGTATCCTCATGCTTGGAAATCCAAAGTTATTAGATTCCTTTTAATCTGTAAAATTGAGGAGCTCAAGGAGGTCCACATTCTTGCTTTCTTTGTAGCCTGGGCCTATCACAGATTCCATTTTCTCTTTCTTGACCGGAATTCATGCTCGTTACTTCTGAAGGTGATCACTTTTTTGCCCCAACGGTTAAGTATTGTAATGACGTGAACCATCTAAAGTCTAGCCATGAGTTTGTCCTCTGTCAACTGCAAAAGTAAGGAATCACTGAAATGAGGTACCACATCTGAGTTCTAGAAATCAGTACCTGGTTGAGGCATTAAAGTGTCCAGGAGGGATGACTGGACATCTGCAGTATTTATATCCAAAATCTTGAGCAACAGCCATTGTTGAAAAGACTAATTCCTCTCATAGAACAGTGAGGAGCTTCCTACCTCTCTGAACTGGGTTGGGGGCTGTTTAGGTGCCTCAGATCGTCATCATATAATTAGCCAATTCAAAGATTCCTTGTTGATTCAAGCTCTCATGATATTAGAGATTTGAAATTTTCAAAGAGAAATGGACAGAAGAAAGAAAAAAAAAATAATAATAATGTGTAATGACTATTTGCTCTGTGCCAGGCAATTTGCTAAGCATTTTACAAACACTGTGCCATTTAATCCTTACTACAAAGCTAAGAGTAGGGATGACATTCCTAACACTCCACCATAATCCAACACTGGCACTGACAAATTAATTTAATGGGCACTTAACCAGTCATTATGTCATACCAGTATAAACTAGCTGAATAATCAATCACATTGTACAGGTGAGAAAACACAGGCTTAGAGAAACTAAGTAACCTGCCCAAGAGACACAGCTAGAAAATGGCAAAGGCAGGATTTGAACACAGATCTGCCTGATTCCAAAGTTTGAGATCCTTTTTTTTTTTCTTAAACTATCCCATGCTTCTTCCTGTTACAGTGACCAGTTCCATACCAAGAGGCTTTTTGTGACCATTAAGATGCTAGATGACAAGTTATTCATGAAGAAACCATACTGACTACTCACAGCATAACCTGTGTGAGCATTGTTTTTATCTTTTGTACATTATCTCCCTGTAAAACATTTTCAAGATCTCTCCATTTTCTATAGACTCTAAACTCCTTGGCTTTGGCCTCACAACTTCATAATCCAGTGGCCCCAATCTTGTACTTGTACTCCAATCAATCGAGGTACTTAAATATCCCCCAAGTATACTTGGGCTTTCCTCTTTTCTTGCCTTTGCTCATGCTCTGCTCAAATCAGAACTGTCCTCCAGTCTTGAACCCCAACTGAAGGTCAGTACCTCTTTTGATGGTGAATGAAAAGCTGTCTCCTAAGGTAGGCATTTAATGTGCTTCCAGCTCCCTTGGGGCATGGCTTCTCACTGTTCTGCATACTCCCGTCTCTCAGCAATGGCTGAGCCAAGGCCAGCCTGTCTACCAGCTGATCAGCCACCAGTCAGATTCTTTCCCAAATACAGAGACTGTAGTCAAATGGGACTGAATACCAGGCCCAAAAGGTCCTGTCCAACTAGGGCTAGCAACACTGTAGAGCTGAGTGAATGTGGAGGGAGCCAGCAGAAACAGAGAGGGAACAAAGGAAAACACAGCTAAGAGGGACTGGAAATTTCTTCTGCCACAGTTCATCTGCCTCCAGCCCCATTTCCCAGGAAGCCTGCAGTGTATTTTCATTCACGTGATCTTCATATTCTTTCAACAACCCCCCTTGTTTTTTTGGGTTTTTTTTGCGGTACGCGGGCCTCTCACTGTTGTGGCCTCTCCCGTTGCGGAGCACAGGCTCCGGACGCGCAGGCTCAGCGGCCACGGCTCACGGGCCCAGCCGCTCCGCGGCATGTGGGATCTTCCCGGACCGGGGCACGAACCCGCGTCCCCTGCACCGGCAGGCGGACTCTCAACCACTGTGCCACCAGGGAAGCCCAACAACCCCTTTTTACCTGAGTTAGCTTGAGTAGATCTCTTCTGGAAAACAAAGAGCCTTGCCTAGCTAGAGATCAGGTTTCTCTGCTCACTGCTCAAGATTTAAAATCTTCCTGGTTGGCATTCCCTAACACTTTTTGATTTACCCTTCAATTTTGGCACTATCCCACCTTCAGCTAATGTCAATTATGCATATATCTTTCTCCTCACTTTTTCCTCAGACCAAATTCGTTCATCTTTCTCTCCCTTAGCACCCAGCAGAATCTGGCACACACTAGATTTTTAACAAACATTTATTGAACTGGGTAGTGCTTGGTGATGTCAATAATCATCAACTGTGTCTCATGAAACTACGTTACTGACATACCATAAAAGGTGTTACCATCACTGCCACCCCACACATGGGGTGTCTGCTTCCTAAAAGGTGACAAAGAAGGAAAGGGTAGCAGAGATGTTTAGCTGACCCCCCTGCCACATGTACAGAACTCCTCTTTTACAGTGTACAGTTGTTGATGTTAAATGGCTTTCAAGCCAGGAACCATATTTCCCAGTCTTCTTTACGTGGTTAGGGTATAGTTCTTCCCCAAAGAATGTGAGCATAAGTGACAGGAGCCTCTTCCAGACCAAAGTGGTTAATTAGTGATAGTGAGGCCCATACAACATGGAAGAGCCCGGGTCTCTGAATAATCCCACAGAAGCCTGCTGACCAGGAAACCTTTTAATGGACTATGACAGGAACAAGACTTTTATTGGGTTGAACTACTAGGATTTCAGGCATTCTCTGTTAGAGCAACTGGTCTTAATAAGACAAACAAAGAAGAATACTGCCCCCATTTTCTCTTTAGAGCTGAAAGATTCCATTTCTTCTACTCTTTTGCTGTCTCTTACGGTATTGATTAGATTGACTGATTGATTGACAAGGTTTCTTCATCACCATTTTTTAACCTTTCGTGGGTCTTCTTTACGTTTATTTCTACATATCCCTGTATTATATTTTCTTGATGGTTACCAGGACATCTTAAGGGGATGAGGGTGAGTGAAGGGTAAGATGTGAAGCCAATGATTCCACTGAACTTGATACAACTCCTGGGGGCCTTCAGTGGCATATGGACAATTAAGATTACCTGACTCGAGGTGATCTGGAATACTAACACAGTTTCTGGATGTCAGTCTGATGAAAACAAACCTTCATCTCACAAAATCTTCAATCTGAATCCTTGATTCATCAAGCAGAATGTGGATGTCGGCTCTTTTTTTTTTTAAGTCATTAATGTGTTGATTTTGATTCAACCAAACAGGCCTCACTAAAGGGTTTCATCTTGAACTTCATATACAGAGCAATCTTACAATATGTCATCAAAAACAATTTATAAAATTGTGGTTTTAAGACAGATGGCATAGCTCTGTAACGTAAGTAGTATGCAATAGGGCCCTTGTCGTGGTGAAATTCCTTTCTGTGAAACTTAAGCCTTTGAATGATGATTAAGGGTACTGGAGAGAAGCATGCTTTGGATAAACTCCCAAGTTCATCAGATGCCTAACATGCATTGGCATGTGTCTGGATCCCACAGATCATTAGGAACAGAGTGTGCTTTGGTTCAGGGCCCTTATTTGGTTTAAAGTTAAGCCATAAAGAATAGCCCTTAGCATGTGAATCTAAGGAAACTCATTCATGGACATCTCACTCTATAATATGCCTCAAGATGACCCAAAGCCATGATTTTAAGCATTGACTAGGCTCAGCTTCTTGGATGAAGGCTGTATTCAAAAGTTTGCTGGCAACACTTGAGCATAGTAATATTAATTAACATTTATTAGGTTATGACTAGATAACAGACTTTGTGTTAAGCACTTCCCATTCATTATCTCTCTAATCCTCACAGTAACTGTATAAAGATGTCCTGTGGTCAGTTCCACTTCAGAGCTGAGAAAAGCAAACCCTACAAAGATAAATAATTTGTCCAAGTTCACAATATTAAGTCAGGACCAGAACTGTGGACTAGAACCAAAACATTCGAAATCCAGTGCTTGCACTCTCTTTTTTTTATAATGTAACATTTTATTAATACATAAGCATTATGTATATGATAAAAAAATTTAAATACAAAGAAGCACATATGAAGAGATTAAAATACCTACTATTTAGAAGTCATGGCCATAACATGTAGAGCAAATACTTCCAGATCTTATTCTATATACACATATTTATTTTTATCAAAATGAGATCATACTGTCATCTAGTTCAAAAACCTGCTTTTTGAGTCAACAAGCACTGCAGTAAATTTTCTTCTTATCTAATTCTGAGAACATATTCAAGTTTCCCCAATGACCCAACAATGTTCTTTACAGATGATTTATTTAAATGACTATCCATCCCAGGACCACGTACTGCATCTGTTTATGACTCAAGATTCTTTTAATATGGATTCTTTTAATTCTTTTTTTTTAAATAACATTAATTTGTTGAAGAGACTAAGCCAGTTGTCCTATTAAATGTTCCATCTTCTGGATTTGCCTCATGGTGTCATGTAGGTTGTTCCTTTATCCCTTGTTAGTTGTAAATGAGAGATCAGAGATAGTAACAAGTTTCAACCCAGCACCGGTTAGGGGTGTATCATTAGATAAGATACTTAACTTTATTGAACCCTAGTTTTCTACCTGGCATGCAGCTCAAACTCAACAAATATTAGCTAGCATTAGAGCAATATTAGTCACACCAGGGTAGTACACAGTAAACCAAAATTTGTTTTTAAATCAGTGACAGTTGATGATTGATTGGTGGTGGGTAGAAAGAGAGCCTCTGATCAGTATTAACCCTCATCATAATCTGTTTGCTTAAGGCAAGTGCTTAGTTTTTAAATTAATTCTACAATATTAGAATATTTAGGACTGTATCTCAAATTTTTAAAGCACATAGATTGAAAGAAAATTGGGAGTAATGAGCACCTGTTGGACTGCTGCCTATCCCCTCTTCTCTAGAATCTGCCTGCCCCCCACTCCTTTATTTGTTGGGACCCCCAGCAGGCATGCCTGCACTACACAAATTTGGCCATAGCTGATTGGATGATGAGCAGATTCCCAACCAATCAGGTTCTCCCTCCTGAGAGTATGAAATTAGGACTAGGCACTTCTAGGCTGATCTGGGCTATTCTGATGGAAGGAGAAGTTGTTATAACTTAAGAACTCTGGGTCAACCATCTTCTGCCACATACTTAGAGTAACAGCTAAAACTACTCTTCCGAATGGAAAAAAAGGCAAATCTCCTGAAACAAAGACTAGAGATGAAGAATAAGACTTCCTAATTTTCCAACCTATTTCTACTTTTTTGTTTCTAGTCTCTTCATGCAGTTAAGGTCTATGAGATATCCCTGAATCCTTATAATAATGTACGCTTTTTGTTTTATGGTTCCTGTTACTTGTAACCAAATGCAGCAATAAATGTCCTTGAGACCATTTACTAGCAAAGAGTCAGAAAATGAAGATGATATAAACTAATATGTTTATTTCAAAAGAATGTCTAAATTAACACAAATTTTCACTAACAAAAAAGATAATTTTTATGTGACATGGAAAAAGAGCCAAGATGTAGAAAAATGTTCTAAGATACAAGATACCACTCAACCACTATGAAAGATAAAAATGCCAGTGCTTCAGATATAGAGAATAGACTTGTGGTTGCCAAGGGGGAAGAGGGTTGGGGGAGGAATGGATTGGGAGTTTGGGATTAGCAGATGCAAACTATTATACATAAAATGGATAAACAACAAGGTCCTACTGTATAGTACAGGGAACAATATTCAATATCCCATGATAAACCATAGTGCAAATGAATATGAAAAAGAATATGTGTGTGTGTGTGTGTGTGTGTGCGCGTATAACTGAATCACTTTGCTGTACAGCAGAAATTAACACAACATTGTAACTCAACTATACTTCAATAAAATTTTGTTAAATGCCAGTGCTTAATATGGTAGAGTGAAGCCTACGAATGAGCCTTCTTAAAAATTGTTAGAGAATATAAACATCTAATAAGTAGTCATTTAAGCCAAGCACAAAGTTTCATATTTCTTAAAAGAAGCAGAATGGTAATTCTTCAAGGGAGGCAAATATCAAGAATATTTAATTCGGGCTTCCCTGGTGGCACAGTGGTTAAGAATCCGCCTGCCAATGCAGGGGACACGGGTTCGAGCCCTGGTCTGGGAAGATCCCACATGCTGCAGAGCAACTAGGCCCGTGAGCCACAACTACTGAGCCTGTGCTCTAGAGCCCAAGAGCCATAACTACTGATCCCCCATGCCACAACTACTGGATCCTGTGTGCCTAGTGCCCGTGCTCCACAACAGGAGAAGCCACCGAAACAACAAAGAGTAGCCCCCGCTCACCGCAACTAGAGAAAGTCCGCACACAGCAACGAAGACCCAACGCAGCCAAAAATAAATAATTCTTTTTTAAAAAAGAATATTTAATTCATATTTTTCACTAAATACATAATATAGATGAAAAGCAAAATAGTACCAAAAATTTAATGACTTAGAGATTCCTGGAATGAAATTGTTTCTAACTGGGCATACATCTATAAACTTTCAAAATTTGGGATCGAATTCACTTTATCTTGTCTATCAAAGCATTATTCATAGTTGAGTGCTCATTAAGGGTTGCTTGTGGAAAGAAAGGAAATTTTCAGGCACCACGGTTTTAATTCTTGTATAATAGATGCCTTGTTGGAATACTACAATTTATAACAATCCCAAAAGCCTTTTGGGAGTTTCAGAATTAATAATAATAATTTTGGTTAAGTACCCAAATTATATTTTGAAAAGGTCTATTACTATAATTTTGGATAAAATGCCCCATAAATGTATGAGAAGAGATGCTGCCCAAATTCAAGAAAACATTTATTAGCAAAGCCACCCTAACAGTCATTCCTTTTCAACTATCTTCCTGAACTTGTGATTCTCCAAAATATTCATGGTATACTGTGGTAGATATGCCCACCAAGATAATTAGGAACAGATTAATTCAATGTGTTCATTCAATCTTTTAAAAAGTATCAAGTATCTACAATATGCCCAGCAAATATCCAAGGCACTAAGGTTATAGAAATAAGCAAAAGACACCAAATCCTTGCTCTCAGGGAAAACGGCAGGGGGAACAGATGTGCCAGAGAAAGGGTGATAATCAATACAAATAACCTAATAAAATAAATAAATCTATAAATAAATAAAGTCAGGTAATAATATGCACTATGAAGAAAACAAGGCAAAGTAAAGCAGCAGATAGAGAGAGATGTGGAAGGGAAAAAACTCTATTTTCATTATAGTGGTCAGGAAAGCCCTTCGTGATGAGGTAACATTTGAACAGAGATGTGAGAGGTGAGTAAATAAATCATGTGGCTGTCTGGAGGAAAACTCTTTCAGGCAGAGTGAACAGCAAATGCGCAAGCCCTGAGGTGGAAACATTCCTGTCATGTTTTATGAATAGTAAAGGTAAACATGGCTGTGGTTGAGCACACAAGGGGAAGAGTGAAGAAAATGAGATCAGAGAAGTGTATGAGGAGCAAATTTTGGTGGTTTTCAATTTGTCTGAAGATTCTATGACACTCTCCCTTTCAATAACAGCCAGACTTAGTGACTTGGTTCTAATGAACAGGTTGTCACAGAAGGGATGTTATGTGACTTCTGAGGCTAGGTCATAAAAAGGACAGCTGGCACCTGCCCTCTCTCTTAAATCATTCATCCTGGAGTTTTGTGAAGACAATAAAGCAGCCTAGAGAGAAACATGCCTGGGGAGGAACAGAGTCCTCCCCCCAAGCACCAGCCTCACATGACAGGCATGAAGTGAACCTTCTCAGGAGCAGATTCTCCATCCTCAGTCAAGCCCTCAGATGACTGCAGCCCCATTTACCATCCTCCAACATCTTAACTACGACCTCAAGAAAGGCTCCAAGTCAGAACCACTCAACTAAAATGCTCTCAATTTCCTGACCCACAGAAACACTGAGAGATAATACATTTTTTTTTGTTTGAAGCCATTAAGTTTGGAGATAATTTGTTATGCAACAATAAAAAATAATGTATAGATTATATAGGATCTAGTAAGCAATAGTAAGGACTGTCATTTTTATTCTAAATGAGATACGGAGGCAGTGGAGTGTTTAACACAGAAAAGGTACATGATCTGAAAAAAATCACCCTGGCTGCTCTGTGACTCCATCAATGCTAGAGAGGGAAATAGTGGAAGGAGATAATTGCAGGAGTCCAGATTAAGGAATATGTTGGCTTATATTAGAGCAGTAGCAATTCAAGAAGTAGAGAGGTATTGAACTTTCAGATAAATTTGAAAGTAGAGAGCTGATGAGATTAGTTAATGTAGTGTATGAGACAATGAAATGAGAAATGTGATTCCAACTTTTTGGGCTTCAGCATTCAGAAAAAAATGAAGTTGAACTTACTGGGATGAACAAACTAGGGGTATAACAAGTTTGGTACTTTGGTTTTGAGCATGTTAAAAATTAGATGACTATTAAACGTCATATGGAAATATTAAGAAGGCAATTGGATATGGAGTTTCAAGTTCAGGGAGAGGTTGGTTTTGAGGATATAAACTTATAAATCCTTGGCATATAGAAGGAAATAAGAGTCATAGGCCTGGGTGAGCTGAATTAGCTAATGAGTGAGGGTAGAGAAGAGAGGAGGATCAGCTGCAAGCACTGAGCTATTGCTCTGTTTTGATGTCTGGAGAATAAGAAGGAATTATCAAAGGAGACTGAAAAGGAGTAACCAGTGATCTAGGAGAAAAGCATGTGGGAGAGATGTCCCAGAAACCACATGAAGAAAGATTCAAAATAGAGGGAAAGATTTACTGGATCAAATGCTGGTTGAGTAAAATGAAAATTTATTATTGGGCTTAAAAATCTGTTTCTTTGATGAGCACTTTCAGTGGTGGCATGCAAGCCCAAGTGGAGTAAGCTAAAGAGAATAGGAGTGTTAAGATGTATGTGGTATGCCCGAGAGCAACCACTAAGAAAATAACTAAAAAATACATTTTGTGGAAGTCATTAAAGGAATTAAAACATTACTCCAGAAATATTCACTTAATACAAAAGAAAGCAGTAAAGGAAGAACAGAACAACAACAAAAAAAGATATGAGACATATAGAAAAGGAAAATTAAGATAGCAGATGTAAATTCAACTATATCAATAATAATATTAAATGTGAATGGATTAAACAGTCTAATCAAAAGACAGAGATTGTCAGACTGGATTATAAAAATAAAAAGATACCACAATATGCTGTCTGCTGGAGACATACATTAGATTCAAAGATACAAATAGATTGACAGTAAAAGGATGAAAAAATATATACCATTAGAGGGCTGGCAATACTAATATTAGAAAAGATGGACTTAAAAAATTGCTAGATATAAAGAGGAATCTTTTATATTTTAAAAAGGGATAAGTCATCAAGAAGATGTAACAATTATAAACATATATACACCAAAAAGGGCACCCAAATATACGAGGTAAGAACCAGAAGAATTGAAGGGAGAAACAGACAATTCAACAATAATAGCTGTTGACTTCAATACCCCACTTTCACACTGGATAGGACAGCTAGACAGATGATTAACGAGGAAATAGAAGACTTGAATGGCACTATAAACCAACTAAACCTAATAGACATCTATAGACCATTACATCCAACAACAGGAGTATATATGTTCTTCTCAAGTGCACATGAAACTTTCTACACTTAGACCATGTATATTGGGCTATCAAAGAGCATCAACATATTTTTTTTAATAAATTTATTTTATTTATTTATTTTTGGCTTCACTGGGTCTTCGTTTCTGCACTTGGGCTTTCTCTAGTTTCAGGGAGCGGAGGCTATTCTTCATTGCAATGTGTGGGCTTCTCATTGCAGTGGCTTCTCTTTTTGCGGAGCACGGGCTCTAAGTATGCGGGCTTCAGTAGTTGTGGCACACGGGCTCAGTAGTTGTGGCTTAGTTGTGGCTTGTGGGCTCTAGAACACAGGCTCAGTGGTTGTGGCATGAGGCTTAGATGCTCCCTGGCACGTGGGATCTTCCCAGACCAGGGCTCAAACCCGTGTCCCCTGCAATGGCAGGCAGATTCTTAACCACTGCACCACCAGGGAAGCCCAACATCAACATATTTCAAAGGATTAAAACCATTCAAAGTATGTTCTCAGACCACCATG
This sequence comes from Neophocaena asiaeorientalis asiaeorientalis, assembly GCF_003031525.2. Taxonomy (NCBI): domain Eukaryota; kingdom Metazoa; phylum Chordata; class Mammalia; order Artiodactyla; family Phocoenidae; genus Neophocaena; species Neophocaena asiaeorientalis. The sequence goes on from NW_020185336.1 coordinate 5,897,064, forward strand.
AAGTGAAATTAGAAATCACTAACAAAGAAATTTGGGAAATTCGCAAATATGTGGAAATTAAACAGTACACTCCAAAATAATCAGTAGGTCAAAGGGAAACAACACAAAGGGAATTTCATAAGAAATCACACAAAAAGTACTTTGAGATGAATAAAAATGAAGACACTACATATCAAAACCTATGGGATACAGATAAAGCAGTGCTTGGAGGAAAATTTATCCTTGTAAATACCTACATTATTAAAGAAGAAAAATATTGAAGCAATAACTTAACATTCTATTTTAAAACACTGAGGGGAAAAAGAGCAAACTAAAACCCCAAGGAAGCAAAAGGAAAGAAATAATAAAAATTAGAGCAGAGATTAGTGAAATGAGAATAGAAAAACAATAGAAACAATGATACCAAAAGTTGGTTCTTTGAAAAGAACAAAATTGTCAGATTATCTAGACTCACCAAGCAAAAAGAGAGAATATTCAAATTACTAAAATCAGGAACAAAAGAATGAACACTACAATAAGCAAAACTATAGGAATGAAAACTGAATTAGTGATTACCTAGGGCCTAGGGGTGACTTGGAGAAAATGAGGATTAACTGCTAATGGGTATAAGATTTCTTTTTGAAGTGACAAGAATGCTCTAAAATTGACTGTGGTGTTGGCTGACAACTTGATGAATATAGTAAAAATCATTGAATGCTTTAAATATGTGAGTTGTAAAGTACATAAATTATACCTCAATAAAGCTGCAACTGACAGAAGGGAGAGAGAAAATGAGAGGAGAATTGTATTTTAATTAATGTTCCAACCGGTGGTAATGCAGGAGAGAAAGAGAGAGCACACTTGCAAATAGGCAGTAGGTAATGAGATCCATTGCAGAAGAGGAGTTGGTCTGATGTTAAAGTACAACCTTTAAGTTTGGCTCCTCCATTGCAGTGGGACAGGAAGAGAGTACGTTCATAGAGGCACAGAGATCGGAAGACTGGTACTGTGGGAATTCTTTGTGAAGGGAAAGAAAGAAGGAGAGCCCAGGAGAATGAAAGAAACAGCAACAGGGAATCTGGGCAATGAGCCTGAGGGATCTGGATGAAGGAAACAGTACTGACAGGGATGTACCAACAACGCAAGACTATTGCTCTTGGTAAAGTCCTCCCTGCCCCCAGATCCCTAGCGATTGTGCTTCACTCAGCGTAAGAAAAGATATAAATAGGAGGTGGCCAAGTTCCCCAGCTCTAAGCAGTCAAGCCCCAAAGGGTGGGGAGAGAGGTGAGATAAAGACACTGCCACAATACGTCTCTAGCCCCATGACAATCTGACCGCATTTTACTCACTGTGGTTTTCCTGTCTCCTAGTCATGTCACCCACCCTCTCCCCACCCAACCCCTATTCCTGCAGGTTTTATCTTAGATTTGTCCAGTTCAAACCTCCACTCGACGTTGACATCTCTCTGCAATGAACTCACTGTCTAAACTGTACTTGCCCCGACCTTGCTGCCCCTTCACAGATGCCTCCCTGCTCCTGGCTTCTGACCCCAGCCTGCCCCAGCCTTGATTTCCTCTTCCCAGTTTGGCTCTGAAAACTGCTAGTGATCTCACCCCACTGTGGAGCCTAGATAGGACCGTTGTGTTCTAAAAGGTCACCAGTCAATGGGGTGTTTGGAACTCAAAGAATTTCCCCATAGAAAAAAATTGTTATAAATAGTGGTATGGTTCCCAGGCCAACCCACAAAGGCCTATTTAACCAACCATGATGCTGGCATAGCTGTCCTCAGCCACGGGGTCCCCTAAGTCTAATGAGGTTGACCCAGGGGGAAATAGGCAAGAGAGTGGAAGCCCCTGGCAATTTAACAGTTCCCGTGAAAACGTGGAGGGGGAGATTACAGGAAGATGTTGAACAGAATCTCAAAGGGCAACCAAGCTGAGGTGAAGGTTGCAGAGCAGAGGGCACCCCTGCCCAGAGAGGGCTCACAGAGTGGAACTATTGTCCACTGGGAAGAGTCCGGTGGCGGAGGAGCGGGGCCAGCCCTCTAGATTTTTCCTAAGCAGAATCACATTAGAGCAGGTCTCCCCTTAACTTCGGAGTATCTGCCCTCCAGCTAACTCTGTCTCTTTCTACCCCTGGTCCTACTAAGTTCCTGATTCTTCTCTGGCCCTTTTGCCACCCACCTCATCCTGCTTACTGGAGGGCCCCCAACTGCTGGCTGTTCTCATGGTGAAATTGACTTTTCTTGGTTTGCTTGCTTTTTGGTTGAGTGAGTCATTTGTTTTGACTACCCCACATCCACCCCATTTCATATCCTTAGTTTCAGTAAACGCATCGTGAGTTCCTTTAAGGGAATCCCTCTCTTCCGTTGATGCCAACTGGGGGATTCTAGATCAAAGTGCCATGTGCTCTCCTAGCCAAGGGAACCACAGGAGAGATCACTTGCTGTACCTTCAGTTCCTCTGGGCTATCTCACTCTTCAGCCTCAGCTTCAATCTGCAAGCTCCTTTCTAGCCTTTCAGTGAATTGCTTTATGCTTGTGTCTGCCAGATTTGCAACCAACATCCCCCAATACACGCAGGATATCAGTGTTCTGTTCACGGCTTATTTTATACTTTCTAACACACTCCCTGAATGCACACAGGATATCAGAGTGTTCTGTTCATTGCTTATTTTATACTTTCTAACACACTCCCTGAATGCACACAGGATATCAGAGTGTTCTGTTCATTGCTTATTTTATACTTTCTAACACACTCCCTGAATGCACACAGGATATCAGAGTGTTCTGTTCATTGCTTATTTTATACTTTCTAACACACTCCCTGAATGCTTGCCTGTCATTTGGCCCCAGTTCTGGCCTCACGGCCTCTTCCAATTCCATATGTGCCCTGCTTGACTGGTACCCCCAAATCGCTGCTGCTGAGGACCCACTATGACCCCTACCATTGCTCTTCCAAGGAAGGTTTGGGTTAAAATGAAAGCAGATATCCAGAAGATTGTTTCCTTAGCCCCGTCATGTCTTCCCCTTCCAACTACACATCCCAGTCCTCCAGGCCCACGTGTCTCAGAATCTCCTGTGTGACTGAATAAACTGCAGATCCACGTGCCCCAAACCCAGGAAATCTTTTTAGTAGGTGTAGCGTGAGGCCTAGGAATCTGCATCTCTACAAACACCCCAGCTGATCGAAAAGCACGTGGTCTGGGAGATGCTGCTGAGTGGCAACTCCTGTCATTCCACACACCCATCAGCTTTGCCCTTCACAGGGGCAGCTCCAGCTGGTACCCTGGCAGCATCCTTCCGCCATGAAATCTCAAGGTTTTCAATAAATACTTCTTTTACTGTTCATGGATCGTGAGCTGGACACAAATAGAGAACTGGTAAGAGTTCTTGGCAAAAACTTACTTTAAAATTTCCATCCCCATGGATCAATTAGCAAATTTTAAATAAGTTTTTGCCAAGTTGAATCTCGGTCAAAAAAAATTTTTGAGTGGTGAGGTGTGAGGCTGCATATTGATAAAGTTGCAGTTGCGCTGGTCAAAAGGCACACACACTTACATCCATTCCCTTCTTGTCATCGTTTGACTACCCAAAGAATAAAAACTCTTGTGGATAATGAACTAGAAGCCATCCCAACCTACCTGATCGAGGAGAACAGAAATAAAAACTCAGAGCCTCAGATTCATAAGCACTCAGTATATTAAAACTGCCACAGACAAGGCTTTGTGTATGACTGTAAGGAAGAACCCCACATCAAAGGTGGGAAGAAGGACCACCACAGAGCACAAAGGATTTTCTAGCCCTTGTTTCTGTCCTTCCATGCAATGGAAAATTCTGGAAATGTTGGCAGCAAGGCAAAGCAAATGGTCTTTCAGACTTTTGAAAAGTATTTTATTACATGCAGTCCTTAATGATATCTAGCAGTAATCGAAAACTAACACCCAAGGCCAACTCCACAGTGCATTTTATGATTATTAAATGATATGACATTCTCAGTGTCTGGGAACAGACATTTTTATATGGGAAGCGGCTGGGATTGCTAACTAAGAAGCTTGTTTTTCTTTGTTTCAACATTTTTGTCTCTGACTTCCTATCACTCCAGTCTTTAAAAAAAAAAAAAAAAAAAACTATTTGTAGTAGCTGCTCTAGTTTCTGCCCTTAGAAATCTGCTCTATTTATTAACTACTCCTCCGGTGAAGAAATTCCACTGAAATTCCTTCAGGGCCTGGCTGCCTTTCAGCTTTTCTTTGCACATTCCTGCCTCTATGTATGTCACCATCTTAAATAGCTGAGCCTTCTGTGCTTTAATAAGGTCTCTCTATAATCTTTTTTTTTTTTAAGAACACAGACCTAGTTTTGCTAAGTTTCTGAAGACCTCAGATTGTAAAGCCCCCATAATACTCTAATTAATTTCTGTTGTACCTCATCTGTGTCCTCACTGGTCAGCTAATAACATAAAGACCAGAACTGACCTCATTACAATAACATCTTCCATTTCTTCTTACACATCATAATCAAAATGATTCCTCCAGGCTGGTATTTGAATTACATCCCTCCCACCCCGCTCCCACTCTCAACCCCCTGGAGGTGCCGTGTTAAAGATTTAGATGTGCATTCTTCATAGATTCCAATTTTCTGGGTTCCAAATCTGGGGTACTGAATTTTTTAAAAGGCATATTCTTTTTCTTTGCTAAGTTCATGACATGTCCAAGCATTGCACTGCCTGCATAAAAGAAAACTAAACATGGAAAAGCGTGGTTCTGATTATCAGCTGCCAGAATTTAGCACGAAGAAGGGGGGAAGGGGAAGAAAGCTGCAAACATCCTATTGTCTTATGATAGGGGCTTCCTTGAAAAGGAACTTTCAGAAGCTCATGGAAAGAACATCCCACCCTTAGGGTATAAGCAGTCTGCTGATGTTGCATCTTGATTTTACCCAGATCTAGGCTTTTTTTTTTTTTTTAACATCTTTATTGGAGTATAACTGCTTTACAATGGTGTGTTCATTTCTGCTGTATAACAAAGTGAATCAGCTGTACATATACATATATCCCCATATCTCCTCTCTCTTGCGTCTCCCTCCCATCTAGCTTTTAAGGTGCGGTCCTATGAGAAAATCCCAGAACCCTCTCCACAAATTCAGATTAGTGAAGTATTTCCTAAATGCCTCTACCCACACCCACACCCTCTCCTTCTTAAATGACTTCCAGACTCTTAATTGTTAACTGCAGCAAAACCGGTATTGAATCAGGGAATTTACCGGTTCTTGTTGCTGATTCCTGAGCAAGGTGAACATACCCTTGTCGCTTGTTGAGACACCTTCAATTTACTACTCCAGTGGCCTTCTGACATCTCCCATTGAGCCCTAGTGCACCTGCAAGGCAGTGGGGCTCTGCATCTACCATATATGTCGCACATGTTGCCATCTTAAATAGTAGTACGTTCAGTATTTACTCGGGGTTCCAGATGGCCCTCCTTTGTCTCCTTGCGCCAACTCTTTCAACTTTCTCCCTCCTGTGGATGAGATCTTCTTGCACCTGTACAGAAAATTCCCACTACCTGTGATTTTTAATTTATGGGTTTGCGTAAGCGTAAAGCTCTATAGGGCTCGGGCAGCACTATGGTCTTCTTGCTGAATCATGTTCTACAGTTTCCGTTCAGTGCAAACCATCTCTTAAATCATGTCATGTAAATGAAAACTGAATTTCAGAGAGAGAATTATTTAGACACTTGATTGGAAGCTAAGTTATGTTTGAAGATCTCCCTACAACATTGGGCAGTGGCAGCCAGGGTTTTTGTCACATAGCATGATTCCCCATCTGCTTTCAAACACGGCTCCCTTTCCTTTGAGGAGCTCTTATTCTGCCCATGAGCCTAGAGGCAGAGCTTCACCACTACTCCTGAAACAGGGGCAGAAGTTCATGGGGACATCACAGGTTGCCATCAGCCCCCACCAAGCCAGGCCAATCAGAATCTTTCCCTGAAGGTAATACTCAGATTCTGGGTTCAAGAAGCCCTGTTGGTACAGGGTTTACATAAAATGGGACGATGCAGCCCTGGAGCAAGTGACGGCAATCTTCTCTGCCATATGGAGAGGACGAAGCTGCAAAATGAGGCCAAGAAGAGACAAGACTCAAAAGATGAGTTCATAATGCTTGTCCCTGAGGTTCTCATGCCTAAAGTTCTTCTGTGAACTACTGTGTCTTCTTGAGTTTCTTCTGTGAGCTCACTTCTATGAGCCTCCAGGTCCTTAAGACCTGTGAGACATAATATTTTATGCTTAAGATCATTTGGTTTCAGCCACTTGCAACCAAAAATGCTCTAAGACCTCTTCCTTCGTGGGCTGTGGAAATATTCTAGAGACTGCATTGTCCACGAGGCCATTCTAAAAAACATAAGAGAACACAGCTTTCATCTAACCAAGGCAAGCATGGAATAGGTTGAATACTGATGGAGACATGGAAATGTTTGTTTCAAAAGTATTCAGAGCTTCCAGGTAAGGGAGTTAACCCCAAGATCAGCAACTGCACAAAATGGCTGATGCAAAAAAGGGAAAGAGCACGAGAGGCAGGTGCCAGAGTACATAAAAGTAAGTATAGAGCAGCCAAGACAAAAAGATGAAACTGAAAACCAGCTATGGGTTTAATCTGTAATAATAATAGTCATAGTACACATATCTCACAGAGTTAATGGAAGGACTCTAAGAGTTACTATATAAAAAGGGCTTTGAACAATACCTGAGACGTAGTAAGTGCTATAAAAGTGCCAGCCATTACCGTTATCATCCCAGCTGGAAATATTGGAGTGTGACTTGGCTTTGAGGTAAGAGAACAGGCTAGATTTTCAAATTCTTTCCCAGAAGCAGCTTCTTACGGCACAAACTGTTAAGAGAACACTTGAACCCCAGACAGAGCTAGGAAAGATCAGGCACATCTTTTCATTTCCCCGCCCCCGTGCCTTAATACCCATCACACAGCCCTATCCTACCTCAGCGGATATTTCTGAAAAGAGTTTCAAACTTTTTTTTTTTTTTTTTTTGGCGGTACGCGGGCCTCTCAAGGTTGTGGCCTCTCCCGTTGCGGAGCGCAGGCTCAGCGGCCATGGCTCACGGGCCCAGCCACTCCGCGGCACGTGGGATCTTCCCGGACCGGGACACGAACCCGTGTCCCCTGCATCGGCAGGCGGACTCTCAACCACTGAGCCACCAGGGAAGCCCGTTTCAAACTTTTTAACAGCAGGACTTTTTTATTTCAAAGAAAATCTGAAACATAATTTCCCTCCAATATAAAAAATGGTAAATATTCTTTTATTCTCCTCAGCATCCGATTTATTTCCAGGCTGTGTTTTGTTGGTTCACTGATTATTTTTTTCATACACTGGTTTTATAAAAACCAAGAAAATCCAGATTACCAGGGATAACTATTGCTAATGGTACTTTTTTTTAAAGTAGCCTAACTTGCATTCTTGGAAAATTCTTCAAGTAAACAGAAATGGCAAAAGAAGTTTTATGCTGAAATCTGCACAAAAATGGTTTATGCTTGAGAAAGTTTTTTTATTATGAATTTCAGTTAAAACATATTTTAAATAAATTCTAATCCAATATTTACAGTGCCCTTAATTTACCTCTGTAACCTTATAGTAAGCAAAATTCTAACATGGCCTCCAAGATTTCTAGCCCCTGTTGCACACACTCTCTGTAATATAATCTCCTCCCATTTAGTGTAGGCAGGACCTGTGCCTATTATGGAATAGCACTCTTATAATTAGGTTAAATTATGTGGCAAAGGTGAAGGGATTTTTTTCAATGTAAATAAGGATCCTATTCTGTTGACAATGAGTTAATCAAAAGGAGGTTACCTTGGGTGGGCCTGACCTAATCAGGTGAGCCCTTAAAAGAAACTCAAAGAAGCAACTCTCTACTGGCCTTGAAAAAGCAAGCTGACATGTTGTGAGAGGGCTACCTGGCTAAGACATGAGGGTGGCCTCCAGAAGCTGAGAGTGACCCCCAGACAATTAACAGCAAGAAAATGGGGATGTGGGCCCCAAAATCACAAAATGGCTGAATTCTAGCAAAAAAAAGAAAAAAGAAAAAAACACATGGAGCTTGGGAGAGAACCCTGAGCCTCAGATGAGATCACGGCCCCAACCAACACCTTGATTTCAGCCTTGAGAGACCCTGAGCAGAGGACCCAATTAACCCATACGTAGATTCTTGATTTACAGAAACGGTGAGATAATCAATGAATTTATTCTAAGTCAGGTTTGTGCTAATTTGTTATGCAGCAATAACAAACTAATACAAACTCTATAGAAGACAGTATGTGCTAAATATTAGAGGATGCCCACCTGGTAGTCAAGGTATTCTAAGAGACTTTCCTGAGGAAAGGAGAAACCAAAAGCTTGGCAAAGCCAGCACTGGAAGAAGAAAGCCTGAGGAACAAAGAGCAGTACTTATAGCCTAGGGAAGATATAAGTGGCTAGGAACCTAGCAGAGGTGTCAAAAATAACTTCTGTGAGTACATGGGAGGAAAAAAACGGATATAAAACATGAAAAAGGACTACAAGATTATACATAACATTTATCTTTTTTATTCTGACAATTAAAATAATACATACTCATTGAAGAAAATTTAGAAATGAACAACAAAGAAAGTATAAAAGAAAATATATATTTTTTACACACTTGTAAGCACACATATTTTGTATCTCATTTTTTTTTTTCTCACCTAATCCGTTGGTATTATCCTGGGTTTTTGTCATCTGCATTATTTTTAAAGGCTGCAGACTATTCTATCTCATGGTAATTGCTACGATTTATTTTACCACTGCCCTATTGTTGGAAGTTAGAGCTTAAACTTTAAAATTAAATTTTAAATATTTATTCTGAACTTGGGAGAAGCCTTCAAGCATCAAAACCTGTAGAAAATAGTATGCATTTGTAGAACTTCTTGCCCTGGCATTCAACTACATTTACCACTTTAAAACCATCCAAAATAAATCTAGTAGAGGTTCCTGCTGTGTAAAATCCTATCTTATCTTCAGAGTTCTCTCTGTCCTCAGGTATTCTTTTTGTTCAAACATGCTCTGGCTTGATCCAGATTACTTGTTCTCGTTGCAATTTCCTCCCCCTGGGAATCTGTTCTTTCCTGGCCTCTCTCCCTCTGTCTCCTTGGTAAACATTAAGGTATGATATGAGATTTGTTCTAAGTAATGTTTACTTTCTCCTTCAGTAAAAAGCATATTCCGTCTCTGAGAAAGCCCTATTGTCACTATCACTAATAACTCATTCCTTGTGCACATGTGAAATAGGCCCTACGGGCAATCCTTCCATGCTCCTACTGTATGACTTTCGTTTGTCATGTTTTCTTTGCACTCTCTTAAATTGACTTTGCAATCTCCCCAGCTTGCCTCCATCTGTACCGCCGTATGGTTACACTCAGCACAGAGAAGCTACAGGAGCTAGTGGTTAATGGTCTTGCATTCTGGCTCACCTTTGACGGGTGACCGGCACCCCAAATAGAAGAGGAGCTCCGTGAGGGAGATGCCTCGTGTCATGTCTCCGGGACGTAACGTACATGGGTTTTAGAGTCAGACAGACCTGAGGTGAGGTGTCTGGGGGTGAGGTCTGGGTAGCAATACTGTTCCCAGGTGAGGCTAACGAGCAGCCAGGGTTGAGAACCCCTAGAGCAGCTGCTCCGTCGTGCTGAGACTGGAAGGACTTGACAAGGAATGAGGACCTCTTCCGTGACTACCAGTGCTGTGCTCCTCTGTCTGCTGCTTTCACTCCTTTTCGGACTAATACTGAACTACCTCAACATCCTCTGGCTTCCACATAGGGCATCTTCGTGAGTTTTTCAGAAAGCTCTCATGCTTCCCCTCTCCCCTGCTGTGCGGATCCACTCCCCCTGACGCCCCTCGCCCCTCCTCAGCTCTCGCACTGGCATTTCAGCCTCCTCACTGTTAAGATTCCCACAACCAGGGGCCCTCTCTCAGGTGGAGCAATAGCCGGCAGCCTCCAGTGTAACGATACTTGTGTGATTTTCCTGGTGCATGGGAATCTCAGGTCAAACAGGGACAGCTCTAGCTCCTCCACTGCCTTTGCCCTTCCATCCCTGTCCCATCCTCTTTTGCCCTGTTTGGAAGGGGACAGGTAAATCCATCTGGGGTCTTCCAACAGAATTGTGTTGTCTACAGACAATATTAGACTCTCACCTATCCATTTAGCTTAGCAGAGGTTAGGTAGGAAGCACCAATAGCCCCCCTTTTGGTGATGGTGTAGAATAACCCCAGATGATGAACACTGAAATCCTAGTGAGTCCAACTCTCATTCTCCTTTCTCTTCCATAGTATTCTGCATACAGACTTACAATGGTTCAACTTATGATTTTTCAACTTCATGATGGTGCAAAAGTGATACACATTCAGTAGAAACTGTAATTCGAGTTGTGAATTTTAATCTTTTCCTGGGCTGGCGATACTCTCCTGTGATCCTGGGCAATGACAGCCACAGCTCCCAGGCAGCCGTGTGATCATGAGGGTAAACAACCGATACACTTAAAAGCAATCAGTACTCACACGACCAATCTGTTTCTCACTTTCAGTACAGTATTAAATAAATTACATGAGCTAGTCAACACTTTATTACAAAATAAGCTTCATGTTCGGTGGATTTTCCCACCTGTAGGCTGATGTAAGTGTTCTGAGCACGTGTAAGGTAAGCTAGACTGAGCTATGATATTCAGTAAGTTGGGTGTATTAAATGAATTTTCGACTCATATTTTCAACTTATGATGGGTTTATCAGGATGTAACTCCACTGTAAGTTGAAGAAGATCTGTATATAATCTGGTTTGGGTTTGGGGATAAGGCTGTTTTCATGGCCTTAGAATAAGCTCTGGGACAGCATATGGTACCAATTTTTACCAGCTCTCCATAGAGTTCAAATCTAGCTGAACATTAGATTTATCTGGAGCACTTTTTAGAAAATATCTTATGTCTCCAGGTCCAGGTACTAGAGAGTTTTTTACAGTTGGTTTTGGGTAAATCTCAGGTTTTTGTGATTCTTTTTCCCCTTTTTAAGTATTTTGGGGGGAGGAGGGATTTTTTTTTTAATTTCCAGATCCTTGTAGATTCATGTACAATTGTAGGAAATAATACAATTATTATTTATTATCTTACATAATGATTTAATTATGTAAGAGTACATAGGAGAGATTCTATGTACTCTTCACCCAGTTCTCCCTAATGGTAACATCTTGCAAAACTATAGCACAATGTCACATCATGATATTGGCAGTGATAACAGTCAAGGTACAGAGCATTTTCATCAAGTTGTACAGGTAATAGTCATGAATTTGTTCACTGTTTATGCAATTTTGTCATTTTAAGAATACTATATAAATGAAATCATACCGTATGTTAAACATTTGGGGTTTATCACTCAGCATAATTCTCTGGAGATTCATCAAGGTTGTTTCATGTATTGTGTATCAAGAGTTTGTTCCCTTTTTTAAAAAATTATTAGTACTTCTAGTTATTTATTTTTGGCTGCATTGGGTCTTCATTGATGTGTGCGGGCTTTCTCTAGTTGTGTCAAGTGGGGGCTACTCTTCGTTGCGGTGCAGGGGCTTCTCGTTGCGGTGGCTTCTCTTGTTGCAGAGCACAGGCTCTAGGTGCACGGGCTTCAGTAGTTTTGGCACTCGGGCTCAGTAGTTGTGGCTCGCAGGCTCTTGAGTGCAGGCTCAGGAATTGTGGTATACGGGCTTAGTTGCTCTGCGGCATGTGCGATCTTCCTAGACCATGGATCGAACCCGTGTCCCCTGCGTTGGCAGGTGGATTCCCAACCACTGCGCTGCCAGGGAAGTCCCATTCCCTTTTTATTGCTGAGTAGTAATCCATGTTATTGGTGTACCACAGTTCGTTTAACAACTCACTTCTTGAAGAAATTCTAGGTTGTTTGCAATTTGGGGCTGTTACGTATAAAACAACTACGAACATTTACGGGCAGGTATTTGTGTGAACTTAAGTTTTCATTTCTCTGGGATAAATGCCCAAGGGTGCAATTGCTGGTTTGTATGATATCTGCATGTTCAGTTTTATAAGAAATTGCATTCTTCACGGTCCAAGATAGTCCTTGGTGATCACTGCCTGAATTGCAGATGACAGAAAGGAGGAAGGGTAAAAGGTCACTATTCTTTATGCATCTTCCCAGAAATTATAGACACACTTCCACATACGTCTTACAGCAAGCACTTAGTTATCTGACAATACCTAGCTACAAAAGAGTCTGGGAAATGTTATCTCACCTGACTGCACTGCCACTCTAAATAAAACCACGATCCCATCTATCAGAGTCAACTAGATTATGCTGTAGGACCGAACAATCTCAAAATCTCAGAGGCTTGACACAACGAAGGCTTATTTTCCTCTCCCATCACATGACCATCCTGGATTGCTAGGGCTCTGATCCATGGTGTCTTCACTCTGAAACCCAGAACCACTGTCAGAAACACTGACCGTCATCACAGGAGAGAAAGAGAGAGAGAGAAGACATGAATCTCACTCTGGTTTTTAAAGTTCACATTTTATTGGCCACAGCAAGTCACATGGTCACTTCTAACTGCAAGGGGGCAGGGAAGTGGAATCTTACCATTTATCAAAAGGAGGAGAAACAGAAATGTTTTGTAAATATGACTGAAGACTTGCCACAGTTAAGGGGGAAGAAGAGAATGGATGTTGGGATAGGAAGCAGTCTCTGCCACAAACATGATGTTCTATGTGTTTATAATGTAGTCTTGTAAACTGTTTATTTGTAACCTGCTTTTGCTCTATCTCTTGTACGTTGATGATCCTAGGGTTTTAACTGTCAGTGCCTAGATATGCTATGCTACTTCATTACACAGTATATATAATAATGAAGTTTGCTCTCCCTGGAATGTCCTTCCTCCAATGTTCTCAAGACTCAATTTAGATTTCCTTAAGCCCCATGTCCTGTCCCACAGCACCTTATCTATGCGTTCCTATTAGGATTAGGTACAGCTGTGAGTAGCAGTTGCATAGTCCTGACCTAGTAGGGCAGCTCTGCTCCACAAAATCATCGGGGATCCGGGTCCTTCCGTTTTGCACTGTCATGATTCACATGCCACCCCTTGTCAAATTTGTTGCTTCCAACAACTGTGTCTCTACTCCAGCCAGTAGGAAGGATGAGAGGTCAAAGAATGGAACACAACTCCTTCCAAAGATTTTTCCCATTAGTTGCAAATGATGCTTCCTCTTACATCCCATTAACCAGAACTTAGTCACCAAGCTATACTCTGCTGTAAGGGATTCTGGAAAAGTGTACATTTTCTGGTAAGGCATGTGTCTGGGTCAAAATCAAGGTTCTATCACTAATAAAGAAGACATGATATTGAGAGAGATTGAAGGATAAATAGCAGTCTCCACTGCAAAGATGACTATGAGCCCCTTTTTTCATCCTCCTTTTCAGCCTTCATTCAATCAAAACTTAGCTTTTGAGTTCCTACTGTCCAGCAATAAGCAACACAGGCATGGTTCCTACATTTATGAAGCTTTCAAACATTAAACAAATAACCACCCAGATGAATATATGATTACAAATTTTGATTAGCACAATAAAGGAAAATTTTGCGAAGAGACAGACTAATGGGGACGGGGATTGATTTAGATGGGAGGAGGGATTGGGCACAGCCTTTTGAGGGTGGCAGGGAGAAGTATGGCTGGGGAGGCTGGTACGAGAATTGGCTGGCCGTGGATTGGGACCATTCCGGGAAGAGGGAGGAATATCTGCAAAGTTCTTGAGGCAAGAAGGAGCTCGGTGTATTTGAAAAACAGAAGGAAGGCCGGTGTGGTTGGAACCTGGTGAGGGATAGGGAGAGAGGTGTGAGATGCAACGAGAAATGTAGACAGAGGCCACATCCCAAGATATTGCAGGTCACGCTAAGGATTTGGGATTCTATTTCAAATACATTAGGAAGGCACTGGAGGATTTTAGGAAGCATGACATGATTACGAGGTATTAAGCACACAAGGAAGTTAGAAAATAGGGATTTCTTATTTTCCATGTGTTATATATCCCATACTTTGCACTGCTATTTTTATCATTCTTTGTATAATCATTTTTCTTTGAACATTTTTCCTTCTATCCAGATTCATGCAGTAGTATTTGCATTCTTCTTAATTGGCCTTGTTAAAATTCATCATTGGTTTATTTATATTCTTTTGTAGGTCCCTGGTTTTCACTTGCTGTGCTCTAAAAGAGGCAGAAAAACAGAGAGAGATTCACTCAAGAAAAAAAAAAAGGTTATTTAATGTACTGCAATTTAAGACCAATCCTCAGTCTTCCTCTTTACACAACTATTTTCGGCCCTATTTTGTGACTTCACAGGGCTGGTACAAACTGTAAACTTCTAGATTCATCATTGGCTTGCATCTCCCCAAAGACGACATGGTAGGAAGGACACAGTGGAATTCTTACGGCTATTTCTTCCAGGCTTTAGCCCTGCTGTGGTTCCCAAATCCTGATTTGGATCTAGGCCCTTGACTCTTGGCAATGACATACTCTGGCATGATGGTTTCTGTGACCTCATTACACTTCTGCCTCCAGGCTTTCTCTACAAGCCTAGGCAGGGGCCCTGATGTTGGTCTGAGGGTCTCTAAGCATCCAGTGTCCACTTTTTGGACATATTTTTATATTTTTAATATCTTTATATCTAGCCATCACAAGTCCAGGCAATAAAGGAAAGTTGTGTTAAAAGAGAGATTCACGGGGATGAGGGCTGATTCAGGTGGAAAGAAGGATCAAGGAAAGTCTATTGAAGGTGGTCGAGAGAAGTGTGGCTGGGTACCCAGTTCAGTAGGGTAGAGGGACACTGATCACGTACTTGTGTCAGCCCTGGGCTAGGTACTGGGATTCCAGGATACATTGTTTGAGGGAGTCAGGGAGGGACTCACATAAACACAGTCCTTTAACTGAGATTTGAGGCAAAGCAGAGGTAACCAGGTGAGTACGACATGGAGGGGCATTCTAGGGAGGAGGAACAGCATGGGTACAAGTATGTAGATAAGAGAGCAGAGCATAGCCTGTTGTAACATGTGGAGGTCACTGTAGAGAGTGCAGGAAACAGAGCATTGAGATGTGAGACTGACGAGCTGAATAGCACCTTGATATAGAGGGCCTTGCCTCCTGTAGGTGATGAGAGCAATGAAAAGACTTTAAGCAGAAGATTGGGATAAGAAGCTCTGCATATCAGAACAAACTTTCTGAAAGTAATGTGGAAGAAAGATTTGAGGGCACGTGCCTGGAAGCAGGGAAGCCAGTTTTTGAAGTAACCTACATGAGAGTTGGTGAAAAACTGACCTCGTATAATAGTAATAAGATTCAAATTATCAAGGAAGACACAGCCAGGAAAGCAGAATGGACACATCTTGGGGAATAATTGGATGAGAGGTGTGAGTGACAGTCATGGGTCAAAGATGAGTCCTCAGTTGGTGGTTGGTGCTATTGAATGAGGCTAATCACTAAGTTAAGCAATACGGGGTGAAGAGCGAGTTTGGTAGAAAAGACGATGAGTTCATTTTCAGACACGTTGAGTCAACAGATTTGAATGGGTAGAAAGCACGTTGACTTTAGTTCCAACCTATTTCTATGTCATTGTTTCTTTACTGGATGTAAAGGTTAAAAGTGAAAGAGATTAGTAAAAAAGAAAGAGATCAATGAAAGAGAAACTAGGATATAAGAGTAAGTTGACCCACGACTATAAAATTCATGGCTGGCCATTAATTTCATAAATATTTGCAGAATGTGTACAATCTCCAAAGTATTATTCTATAGAAATTATAAAGATCACTAAGATATATATATATATATATGTGTGTGTGTGTGTGTGTGTGTATATATATAAAACATAAGCTTAAAATGTAATAGAAATATAATACTAATATTCAATCAGCTATCATATGGGCTACAAAAATGGCAAAAACAAAATGCAAATGTGAAATATACCCTTATCCTTGATTACCTATAAGATCTAATAGTCATAATCTTACCTAAGTGATTAAACATTTCATCACATCCTGTCATGTTGTTTCCTGGTATGACACAATATGAAAAATATGCCAAAAATTATTAACTTGAATTTAAGCAAGCTTTTATGTCTTAATTCCAGATTACAAAGTCCCTAAGTTTCAGAATAAACTTAGATGGGACTCCCTTAGATGGTCCACTACAGGGGGTGCGGGTTCAATCCCTGGTTGGGGAACTAAGATCTCGCATGCAGTGTGGTGTGGCCAAAAAAAAAACGAAAGAAAGAATAAGTTTAGCAGCACCAAAAAGAACAAAATCAGAAGAATCTAGAATGTAGAACATTCTGGAAGATAACTGATCTGGTATCCTCAATAAGTCAATGTCATAGAGGGAAAAATGGTGGAATTTTTCCAGGTTAAGAGAAACTAAAATGACGGAACAATCAAATGTAATGAATGAATTTGATTGGATTTAGTTTGAAGAAATCACTATAAAAAGCATTTTGGAGACAAGTGGGGAAATGTTAATATGGACTGGAGTATTAGATGATATTAGAGAGGTTATTAGTAATTTTCTTAAGTGATAGTGGGTTGAGGTTAATAGAAAAATGTCCTTAGTTTTAGAAGAAGTGTATTGGAGAATTTGAAGCCTTTGTTTTTCAGAATCAGGAAACAACTCACAAGAAAAGGAGTTCAAAAGAAGACATTCAATACAGGTAACTGGTTAAGAAGGTGTTGGAAGAGTAGAAAGGGCAAAGGACATGGGGTTGACTTAGAGATTCACAAAAGAAGTCACTGCCAATTCAAAGGTGGTGTTACCAGAGCCCAGGAGCCAGGGCTGTCCCTGTGGGAATTGGCAGGGGCTCCCCAGGGAAAGCCTGGACCATGGAGAAAGGAGCTGTTTGACAAAAATAAACAAAGACACTTCCCCAAGTGCAAGGAGGGTGGTAGAAATATCCTGTCTCCGCCTCACTTCTTACCGGCCAATCTCCAGCCACTGTTTCTCATTGGCCAAAACCTAAGTATTACCCAGTTGTGAGGGAGTCTGGGAAATGTAGTTTGCAGGTACCAAGTCCCTGAGATACAGAGCAATGCAGAGGAAGAACAAGAAACAGATGAAATAGACAAATGACTGGCCCAGGAGAGAATTGTCATGATGCTTGCTACTTATTTTCAAATAGTTCAGAAAACAAAATATATAGATATAAATACAAATAAAGCAAATATAATAAAGTGTTGAATTTAGGTGGTATATGGCTGTTTATTATACTATTCTTTCACTTTTTTTCTGTAATTTTGAAATTTTTCAGAATAAGAAGTTAGTGAAAAATCCATTTTAATACTTTAAAAGAAATACAAGGTCATGGCCAAGGGAATGGAGAGAAGAAATACTCAAAATGAACTTGACAAATTTTCTCATTAAATTCTTATAACCAATATGGAAAAATGTGGGCCAGAGCAACATTTATCATTTTCTTCCACCACTACACATTTGAGAGTTGAGTTTTCTACTTGCCACTCACCCAAGGACATATCCAGTATTATTCCCATGCCAGTTATAACACCTTACCTTATTTATCATACTCAAGCAAGTCTGATAAAATGGAAGTGAATGACAGTGACTTTAATTTGATGATAATCTTTAATCTGCTGTTTTTTTTAAAGAAATAAATTAGTTTTGAAAACCTTACAGTGGATTGCAACACACCCGTATATTGCAACATTAGCACTGAGAAAGCTTCAGCTAGAAAAGTGGCATAATTATAAAGACACATACATGGTTGAACACTTCTATCCAAAGTTGTTGGTTAATGGATAGATGTCAGCCTGGAGGATGGCTCTGCATGACGCACCAGAGGGTCTGTCTTAGTTTGGCCCTGTCTAGTTTTACATTTTTAACAGTATCTTGGATGAGAATTAGAAAACAAGCTGATTATAACTGCTGATGACATAAAACCTAGGGTGCGAGCTCATGATCCAGAAAGACCTGATCAATCAGAGCGATGAACCAATATAAATTGACATCTAGTAGATATATGTGACCAATCTTCTACTTGAAACCAGAAGAGCCAACTGATTGTGAGATGTTTTCTGTATATTGTATAATCGGAGAGTTTGTGTTCATTCTCTGGTGTTGTCACTAATGACCTGTATAAACTTGAGCAAGTTACTTCCTGTCTCCTGAACTGCCTTAGTTTCTGCATAAGTAAATGGGAAGAGTAATACCGACTCATAGTAGCTTAAGTGAATTAATATATGTAAAACAGTTGAATAGTCCCTGGCACAGAGCAACAGAAACGATGTTAGGTGTTTTTAGTGACGTGTGTGTGGGAGTGCTGGTAGCAATATTACCAAGTAAATAGCTACGAAAATGATTTAGTGATCGATATTACATTCAACAGATTGCAGTTGTGGGACAGAGTTGCCAAAGTTGTCCGTGTCATTTAAGGCTTTATTTAATTAGAATCCCACTGTCTGAAATGAGGCTGATGAAAGTCCTGATTGACTCTGCTTTGTTCAGATGGAAACTGGAGTCAGGGGTTGAGATCGGGTGCCATGGCCACAAACTATCATAAACAAATTCGTGTCTGCTCATCACAGAACTGGAATGTAGGAACTGCTGACAGAGTTGGAGGTGTCAATATGTCTTTAGAAATTTAATGAGCTGTGGAATAGAATTTTGAACTCATTTTGCATGTCCCCCATTGATTTCTCTAGAACCAGTGATTAAAATTACCATGACACAGATTCTGAGTCCACATAATGAAAACCCTCCCGTGAACAGAGACATGGGGAGTTGCTTTGGGGTATGCTATGTTTCCTGTCTCTGCCATGCTAAGGCATTATACATCAGGGTGACACCCTGGGAAGGGTGGAAGGGGATTCAAACCCCAGATGGGTGATTGGATTAGGTGTTTTGTGAGACCGACCCCGAGAAATCCTGAGATTTTTATCCAGTGCAATCTGAGGATTCTAGATTTGTTTTTAATTGCATACTTAACTGCTTCCCAAACTGCCGCCTCTTAAGCTCTTATTGGGTTTTTTTAGGCAGTAGGCCAAAGGTCTGTACTTCTTTTTTTTCCAACACCAAATAGGTTAAATACTCAGTGTACTCATTTTTAGGAAATGAAGTTGAAATGATTAAACAGGAAATATGCACTTAGCTCCTAACGTTAGCTGCCTCAAGACAAAATCAATTCCATTTCACATGGAATGCTATTGGAGAGCTGTTTAGAAATATGTTGATATGAAAGAAATATTGAAGGTGACTACAGCAGGGACAGGAAATGAGAAACTTACAGATATCTTTAACACTAAAAGGCACTCTGTCTTTCCTGTCCTCAAAACCTTGAAGAAATCTTTAAGACGCTTTGCTCATTTAAGGTATAAATATGTTGTGCTAAAAGCCAATGGCACCTGGATAAAGAACCAAAGTTTTCTATACCAGTTCCTCTACAGACATTCAGAAATTTGAATTCTGAAGATGTCCAAATTACTCACCAGACCTGACCCCATTAATAAGCAATGAGAGAGGGAAAAAAAAGAAGAAGAAAAATCTTGCTAGTTCTGGCACCTTTACGTGAACAAGCTATACCCTGCGTGGCCTCAGTTTTCAATCCATCAGCACTCTTTTTAAGCCTGAGAAGTAGCGTTCTCACATTATATGGAGCAGTGCCTCATTTCTTTCTCAATAACTGGCTCTGTTGCTTGGCAAAGGGAACGTATTCCAACTCTGTCAGTGCAGTTGAGAGGTTTACACCAAATAATATGAGTTTTTCAAGTGGCACCCAGGCTTACGGGTGTTACTAAATAACCATAAAGTATGGTCAGTCACTGACCTCCAATCAAAGATAAAGATGGAAGCCTGAAATCTCAGTTGAATATGTTATATATTTACCCTGTGTTAGGTCTTACGTTTTACTCACAGGAAAAAAAGTTAAATATTTTAGAGGGTTACCTTGAGGGGAGGGGATATTTTTTAATCTCGAAGTTTTATCAGACTTTTCTTTCCAGATTTTACAACACAGAATAACACAGCTTCCAGAAATCAGTAAACCAATAAATAAAATTGAAGCCTGCAAAACTTTGTCTTGTAGCAGTTTAAAAATATGATGTTCTCTCATCAGAATTTGGATCCAGGGCTCACATTTTTCACCTCCATATCCAAAACTTTTTAGTTCGACACATCCTGGACCAGATAGCTCAGATTCCTGATTAGAAAGTATCTATGCCTTCTAAGGGTATGGGCTGTTTTGTTTTGTTTTGTTTCACTAGGAATTCCATCAGAGGTGAGGTGGAAACAGTCCAAAACAAAAATACAAGCAATATTAACAGAAATAAGATACTTTATATCACCAAGTGGATCTACTTTTTAGAATTTTTGTTTTTCTGAATAAAGTCACACACAGTCCTAAGAAGTAAGTAGTGACCAGGATCTATCACAGCAAATAATTTTGCTATTGCATTATTTCAAATAGGGAAAATTTTGGAAACAGGTAAGTGAACAGCAATAAAGAAATACATCTAAATCATTTTTATCAAGTGTATGTAATAACATCAAAAATTTTAGAGGCCACCTTGAAAACCCTTACCACCTCTTGGAGATTTAGCTTAAACCTTAAGGCGATAACACTGAGAAATTCTGAAACGGGTGGTTAACAACTCCAACCTTTGCTTTATCTATTAATGCATCAGCAGGTTTCTTTGATGGTAAATTATGAATGTAGACAAAGTGCAGGGCACAATGAAGAAAAAGCCCTCCAAAAAGGACATTTTTCTATCCCCAGAAAACCTTGCCAATAAAGTGTTAGTGAAAATTTTGCCTTCTTTTAATTTACCCTAGGTTTCCCTGTAAATATCACCACCCCCAAAATTTTGAAAAATATTTGATAGAGAACAACTTATAATTCCCCAAAGTGACCATCCATAGATTTAAAACAGCCTACTCTTCTAGAGAAAAGAAGGGTCCTTATTTACCTCAGTTCTTTGTAATTTGCAAGAGTAGACACTCAATAAGTGCTTATGGAATAAATCAATGAAAAAACAAATGAATAAAAGAATATATGGGAGAAAAGTGAAAATACTAAATTATGAGAGGCTTAAAAAAACTGAATTTTCAAAAAGAAGAATCTTGCAGATGACCGTAATGATTAATAAAGGCAAAGAGCTATCAAAGTCCCACATCATTTTATTTCATAGGTTTTCTGACTTCCCTTAAGTATATGCCTAACAAGCAAATACTCCCGTGTGTATAGTTGTTATGCAAAATCCTTACTTACAAGTTGCATAACCATAGAAAAGAAAATCTCTTGGAGACTCAATTTCTTCATCTGCTAAGTGGGAATGGCAAATGTAATAAAGTTAAGTGATTCCTATTCATAAACCAGTTAGAAATGGGCCTGGCATACAGAAAGCATTTAATAATTATTAGTTAAAATTTTGATTATTATCTTCATCATCCTCAGTGGATTCATTAGATGCAGAGAAAGTAATAATAAATTACTTTCAAAAGATTTTAAAAATCAGATATTTTGTAAAAATGAGTTTAATTTATGTTAAACTCAAGTGCATAATAATGGGAAAGGGATGTAAAATTTTCCTCTCCTTAAGGGCAGAGTCCATGCAGCATTTAGCTTCATACGTCCAGCTGCATGTTACAAACTCGCTTATAGTCACAGGTCTGCGGCACTCAAGAACTGTTTGTGAAATGTATGAAAGAATCAATACATAATAGAACAAATTCTCCCCTGCCTTGCACTTACCTCACCAACTCATGTGAGCTGTTCATGTGGATTTACTTTTATATACCTTTTTTAAACAACTTCAAGAATTTCAGTTCCACAGAGGAGAGCACTGAGTCAGTTTTCTTGGCAGTAATGAGAAAAGGGGAATATGAGAGCTAGAATTAGAAGAGGAAGGTAATGTACATGGCAGAACTGGAATAGAGAGTTTTGCCATGAGGTTTTTTGCAGAGAAGAAGAAAAGAGTGTTGAGAGAAAGTAGACCTCACGTTTGGAGTTGCACAGGCGTGTCTGAAAGGAAAGCAAGAATGAGATACCACTAAAGGCAACGACAGACTTCATGAGCTTGGGCATGAATAAAGACTCTTGTCAAACTCACTGAACCTTCTTATCCACCACACAGCTCAAATCTTTTAATCCATCTTCTTGGCAATGCTATTGAAGAGGCACTGTTAGCCTCATTCGGAAGTGAAGACTCTGAGTCATAGAAAGGTTTAAAATCCGTCGAGGTCACAGCTAGCAAATGGCAAAGACAGGATTTGAACCCAGGCAAGCTGACTCCAGGGACTGTGTGCTTAAATACTGTTCGATACTGTCCTCATGGCTACATCTATATAACTCTCTGTACTGGGGCAGGGTATGAAATAGACTCAGTTGGCTATGTCATAAAGGTTAAATAAAAGGCAAATAAAGGTTTTTATACCCCGACATTTCTAGTTATTCTTTACCTCTGGGCCCAGAATGAGGAGAAAATAAAAACTGAGTCAAAAATTAGGAAGACATGGATTATTTGAAAGAAAGATGAGGAACAGGAAAGAAAGAGAAAAGGAGGAGAGGAAGCCTCTTTGTATAAAGGTTGTTCACAACAAAGACAAATTTAATAAGCATCTTATTGAAACATTAAAGGAGGAAGATTCTAAAGATTTCCCTAAAATAGCTTAAGGCAGTGAATGGAAATCAATTACACACTACTTAGTTTACACCCTGTAGCTGTTGTTTTCATATACCCTTGATGCATACTTCTCTCCTGAAAAGAACTCCCTGCTTTTCCTTTGAGAAATCATCTTCCTCGCCTCTCAGGGCAAATTTTGGTGGGAATGACTCCACACCCAGCATGGACCCATGATCCAGACCTGGCCACTGAAAGTTCTGCATCCCTCTGATCAGTGTGTATGGGGAGTTTATCAGCCACGAGATTCATTGTTAGCACTGGGAAAAGGAGGTATTCTCCCTAGGCATTGCCAAACTGATGTGCCCTGGACTTGGTAGTGGCCATCTTTTTGCACTACAGGCAAGGTCTACCTGAAATGAAAACAATGCAGGGGACAGACAAATGGAGAGGGACACAGATTCCTGAAGGTCTCATGTGTGCCCCTGATCCAAAGGAGACTACCAATTTGACTTTTCAATTACATAGGCCAATTTTTAAGTTAAGTCAGTTTGACTTGGCCTTGACTACTTAGAGCAGACAGAATTCAAACTAAAACACTAACATGAGACATGTTAAATGCCCAATGATAGTCTCTTTACTTAGTCAGATATCTTTAACTTTTAATTTTATGTTCACAGAAAGAAATGTGTGAAAGAATAGTTTCATATAGGACTTTAATCTCCAACTTCTTTATTTCTTTAAGTTCTAAAATTTCTTGCCTATGAATTTTACTTCCATGGTGTTTTTAGGAACCTAAGCCTCACAGATGAGCTAGACTATCAGATAGCATATTACATACCTACTCATACAGCTGTTTTATTAAGATGTTATTAATAAATGCAAAAGGTCAAAGATTTTATTAAGAACTTTATATTATAGAATTCCTTAAGCACTGCATTAGATTATTTAGGAAATTTCTTTTTTGAAAAATTAACATACCCAATGGAAATCTGAAATTAAGGAATGCAAGTAGAACATTGGCCCTCAAATTTTAATATGCATAAGAATCACCTAGGAAGCTTGATGTATTGAAGGTTCCAGGTCCCATTAATTAATTTATTTATTTTTGGCCGCGTTGGGTCTTCGTTGCTGCATGCGGGCTTTCTCTACTTGGGGCGAGCAGAGCCACTCTTCATTGCGGTCCACGGGCTTCCCACTGAGGTGGTCTCTCTTGCTGTGGAGCATGGGCTCTAGGCACGCGGGCTTCAGCAGTTGTGACTCGTGGACTCTAGAGCACAGGCTCAGTAGTTGTGGCACACGGGCTTAGTTGCTCCACGGCATGTGGGATCTTCCCAGACTAGGGCTCGAACCCGTGTCCCCTGCCTTGGCAGGCAGATTCTTAACCACTGTGCCACCAGGGAAGTCCCTCTTGAGATGATTCTGATGTAAGTAGTTTCAGACCAGCCTTGAGGAAGTCTTGAAGTTCTCATTGAGTTTCAGCAAAGATGCTAGTTTATAAATTATGGATCTGTGTCTCCAAAGACAGTCAAGGATCTTTACGGATAAACCTGAAAATTTTCCTAATTATACTTCCTTATAGTCTGGTCAGCATTAAATGACATGATGCATATAAAGGACTTCATAAAATCAACATATGCTGAGAGCAATTATTTTTAACATCCTTATTATAATGGAACTAAAAGACAACAGACTTAATGATCTTGGTATATTAAAAGTCCAGCTCTCTTCTCTCTCTAAAAGCAGTAAGGTTCAAGAAGGTTAAATACTGAGCTGGTTTTTAAGCTTTTGTCTCTCAGTTCCAAACCTGGAATCTCTGGAATCAGAGGAAAATACATACCACATTTGTGGGTGCATCTCTGATCCATTTACTAAATAACTTGTAAGGCTACAAAGTTTGAACGGGTTCAGGCTAAGAACAGGCTCTGCAACAAGTCCAGTCTGCAGTGCAAACTGCTCTGTTTCTTGGACTTTAGAAGAAAGGACTCATAAACTCGTTACACCCAACATCACCCGAGCAAAAGCCTCCAGACACCAAAAGTCTCTGGTTGCCTCTCACGTCTTTGCATATTTTTGGCTTTAACTCTTAGTTATCTTCTTCTTTCTTAGTTGGTTTAAGCCTCTAAAGAGTTCACAGTCATCCCTGCCCTTTAATCACAGTACTCCTAAGGTCCTCATCCATCATGGTCACTAGATACAGCACTGATTATTCAGACACTGGCAAAGTTGAGTGATCTGTATGCAAATTAAGGGGAAATGCCACTTGATTATTTAAGGAAGATCCGAATAGGTTATGAGACATGCCTTCATGGCTCAGATTTGTAAGACTAGTATTTTGGTTTTGAAGTAGCATGCAAACTTTAGTAATAATCATTTTATAAATATTTGTCTGTGTTGCAGATGCCAAAGGTATGATCTCCAGATTCTTAATTGTTGCTGTACAGCTGCTGTCATGCACGCAATTCAACAAGTGATCGTCCAACAAAGAGAACAAGGAGGCCTGGTGATTAAAGAGATGAAAACAACTACCATTGAAAACACAATATATGATAATAACCTCTCAATGAACAGTGCAGATCTAGACTAATCACATCCCCAGAAGATAACAGTCCATCTTTCAGAAAGGGAGTCTAATGAAGTGGAAAGAAAAAAAAAAAAAGAATAAAAGCCCAGATGGTAGCTGTGAGGAAGTTTCTGAAATTTGAAGCAGAGACCATGATTTGAAAAACTGTACCAGGACTCACAAAACAGATAAACTATCCTAAACTATAACATGTAAGACTGGGACTTCCTTGGTGGTGCAGTGGTTAAGAATCCACCTGCCAATGCAGGGAATACGGGTTCGATCCCTGTTCTGGGAAGATCCCACATGCTGCAGAGCAAATAAGCCCGTGCACCACAACTACTGAGCCTGAGCTCTAGAGCCTGTGAGCCACAACTACTAAGCCCACACGCCACAACTATTGAAGCCCAGGTGCCTAGAGCCTGTGCTCTGCAACAAGAGAAGCCACCACAATGAGAAGCCCGCGCACTGCAACGAAGAGCAGCCCCACTCACCGCAACTAGAGAAAGCCTGCTTGCAGCAACGAAGGACCAGTGCAGCCAAAAAATAAATTAAATTTTTTAAAAAAATATGTAAGACAAGCAATCTAAACTCATACTGTTTAACACAGCTCATTTAGAATCCTATGTTCCAAGATAAGACCACTGATGAACTGGTGCCATGGTAACTGCATGGCCTCCTGTGTTAAAGACATGACCACTGACTGTCCCAGCAACTTGACTGCTTTACAAATTCTGACCAGTCCCTGACAAGACCATTCTGTGGCTAACTACAGCTCCCTAGACCCTATAAAATTTCCTTGATTTACCAATCGTGACACATCCCATGGTTCCTAATGTGTGCATTCACCCTTGAAGCAACAAACTAATAAACATAACTTTGTGTTGCTGGTGATCTAGTGGGATATAACCCCATCACCCAGAAATGGCTGGTCTGATAGAACAGTAGAATGATGTGCTGAAGATTTAGTTACAACATCAGTTCCTGAAATATTTCATTTCTCCTTTACCGGCTACAGTATAAGCTTTGCTTCAGTGACCAATATGGTGCTGTTTCTCCCAGAGCCAGATCAGATGGGTCCAAGAATCATCAAGGGGTATAAGTGGGAGTGGCTTCTTTCAGTATTATAACTACTCAGAGATTATTTGATTCCTATTCTCCCAATTTTGAATTCTGCACTTTTGGAGGTCTTAGAGGAATACCTCCACCAAGGGACACAACAATGATTCCACTGAATTGGAAGTTTGAGAATACTACATGGCCATTTTGAGTTCCTCACGCTACTGTATCAACAGCCAAAGAAAAAGGTCACTTATTGACCGGAGTTATTGACCAGAGTGGTTGATCCTAATTACCAAGAGGAAGTTAGGTTGCTGCTACACAATGGGGAAGGGAAGACAATGTATGGAACCCAGATATTCTTTCAGGTGCCTCCTTGTATTTCCATTTGCAATAGGAAAAGTTTTTGGAAAACTGCAGCAACGAAGAAGAGCTTGACCATTAAAGATTCAGACACTTTAAGAATGAAGATTTGTTTACCCCACCAAGTAAAGAACTTGGGACAGTCGAAGTACTGTCTGAGAGCAAAGAAAACATGAAATTTTTAGTAGGAAAAAGAAGTTATAATAGCACTTGTGAAACAAGGACTATAAAAACTATGTGTATTTTCTTCCTTGCTTGTTACATAAATATAAATAAATATATAATATTTTACAGATATATTATTGTACATTATTTTATTATCTTTTATATTATTTATTATATAATGTATTGTGTATTATAATATATATACTTGCACATATTAACAAATTTCTTTTTTCCTTTCTCCTCTTTTTATTTTGAAAAGATTATTGATAGTGATTAGCTTTAGAATATTAGTATGGGACTGGGAATTAATTTAAGGAGTAATCAATATCAGCTAGAGATGGATACCTTGATATTTCCCATAATAAATATTAAATATGTTAGGATATGATTTAATTTGGCTATTGTGACTTTATGTCTCTCCCTTTTGAGGAGAAAGTCAAAACGACTTCTTTCGTATAAGGGGTACTTGCATATATTTGTTATTGTTGTCGTATGGAAATTCAAGTATGTTTAGAAGGTGTTATATGGTTGCTGAATAGCCCAGAATTTGGACTGTGCCCACTTTTCAGCTATTACTTCTCAGCTCCAAACCCACCCTTCTATACTCTGCTTTGGAATCCTGTTGATAAAAATCTGCAAGCTGTATTCTCCTTTGCCAGCTGGCTCTTTGGTAGGTTCTATTAATAGAGGGCACTAGAGGGAAACAGGAAAGCTAAAGGAGGAAGAAAGGACTTATTTCCTCCTGTTTGCTTGCCCTTCCTCTCAGTGTTGCCCCAACAGTTGCCCTTCTTCCTGTCAACAGCAGGTGGTTCTATCTGCCATTTTCTGGGACTTCCAGAACCAGCCTCATTATACCCCCTCAAACATACCAGCTCCAGACAAGTAGTGCCACTTCTTTAGACTTGAATTTCAACCCCTCAGAGTCTCTATCCAATTTTCTGAGTTTTGATTATTCCAGACTCTTCTCTTTGTTCTTCCAGCCCCAGAGTGGTAGTTCTTCCTAAAATTACTACCTCTGCCTCAATGCAGTGTCCTCCTTTTGCTTTTTGCAACCATTCAGCTAAGGTCCTAGATTAAATTTTCTCTGTTAAAATAACTAGCATAGTTTCTTTTAACTGACTGGACACTAAGGGATACAAATATAAACAGCACTGTTGGCTTAAAATGGTATTTAGTAAACAGAGTTCACCTACTTAATTAAGCTGAGAATTCCAATACTAAGAATATTCTACCTTTATAATACAGGTCAACAGGCCCTTATTCAAAGTTTTCAGGGCCAGAAATGTTTCAGGATTCAGAATATTCCAGATTTTAGAAAGGTAATAGTGTATCTATGTGTGTACATATGTATATATAAAATTGTGTAATAACTCCAATGGGGTATGGGATACCTCATAACTAAACACTTGAGGGAAAAAATATTCCCTCAAATCATTTTAGGTCAGATTTTGCAACCAAATGAGTTACAAAAAGAACAACATCAAAAACAACTTGTGCTTTTTATAACTTTTTAACTTGGAGTTGTGGATAAACTGTTTTGCAATTGTATTAGGTAAAGCTACCAAAAGACTAATCAAAGGACCAATTAGAAAAAAAGAAAACTAAGAATGAATTAAAGTGTTTTCAGGAAAACTGAGTAAATCTGGTAGGGAAGTGATGTCTGACTTAAACATATAGAGAAATTTCAGAGAAACGAAGAGAAAACTTTTGAACAGACTGCTCCGGTAGGCTTCGGGAAAATATTGTCCCCGATTACCTGAAAGACAATGAATCAGTTCTATGGTGAAAGGAAAACCTACTTTGACAGCAAACCATAAGGAGTCTGTATCTGAGACTTGGTTAACGAAGTTGCATGTAAAATTCAGACAGTGCAGTTCTACCAGAGGAATTGTGAAAGCAGTCTGTGGAACACACATCCTAACGTGCCAATTTGTTATTTGGCTTTTTTATGCATTGCAGTACATAATCAGAAAATATGTGTGTGTGTGTGTGTGTGTGTGTATATATATATATATATATATATATACATTGCTCACAATTTAAATATACCAAGCTAACTGCCAGAAGATCCCAAAAAAGAAACAAGTAAAATGATTGCTCTTGGGAAGTGGGAGTGAAGAAACTTGGGAAAGGGGCAGAGGGGTTTCTGGGGGCTTTTGTGTGTGTGTGTGTCTGATATATATATTTTTTAAACATCTTTATTGGAGTATAATTGCTTTACAATGGTGTGTTAGTTTCTGCTGTATAACAAAGTGAATCAGCTAGCATACGGTATTTGTTCTTCTCTTTCTGACTTCACCCCATGTGACAGACTCTAAGTCCATCCACCTCACTACAAATAACTCAATTTTGTTTCTTTTTATGGCTGAGTAATATTCCATTGTATATATGTGCCACATCTTCTTTATCCATTCTTCTGTCGATGGACGCTTAGGTTGCTTCCATGTCTGGGCTACTGTAAATAGTGCTGACTCCATAGTGGCTGTATCAATTTACATTCCCACCAACAGTGCAAGAGCCAGAGGGGTTTTTACTTAAACTTTTCTTACTTGATTTATAATTAGGTGACTATATTAATTTAATAAAAGACTTTTAATTGCTGCTGTAAAATATATAAACTCAAAATGAAACATGTCTCTGTGAGTTGTAATGAACAAGTCCTTAATTTACAGAAAATAAATACACAGTTTTGTGGTTTCTGAAAAGTGATTTATTTTTTTTTAAGATTTTTTTTTTTTTTTTTTTTAATTTTTAAATTAATCATAAAGCCACCATCTTTTAGGTGAAAGAAAGCTGACTTTTGTCTTTTTTTGGCGAAGTACTTTTGTATTGATCCTACTAAAAAGTTCTTCATATTGTGAGCTAAACAACTCTCTCTCCCTCTAATTTTTTATGTCTTTCTTATGTATGTATGTATGTATGAATTTATTTTTGGTTGCATCCGTTCTTAGTTGCAGCACGCGGGATCTTCACTGAGGCATACGGGATCTTTTGTTGCAGGGTGTGGGCTCTTATGACTTGGGGGCTTCTCTCTAGTTGTGGTGTGTAGCCTCCAGGGCACGTGTGCTCTGTAGTTTGTGACACACAGGCTCTCTAGTTGAGGTGCACGAGCTCAGTAGTTGTGGTGCGTGGGCTTAGTTGCCCCACAGCATGTGGGATTTTAGTTCTCCAACCAGGGATCAAACTCACGTCCCCTGCATTGGTAGGCAGATTCTTTACTACTGGAGCACCAGGGAAGTCCCCTCTGAAAAGTGATTTAAATTTTGATTTAATAAAATAAATTTAAGTCAAATTGACTCAACTGCTAGCTCTAGATGACCTAGTAAAGACATTTTTACCCTTGCTTTCCTCCCTGAAACCAACCTAAACAATAAGAAGAATGATAAAAACAGGGACAAAAACTTCATCTCCAGTGAAGCTAGAAAATAATCACAGCCTCAGACCACAAACTATGAAAACCAGCTGCCAGATGACAGCAGACTCTGGACCAAATTGAAAGGCGCTGGGAGAAAAGACATCAAACTGACAGATCTTGTGCAGTAGACCAAGTCCCCCAAAGCAGAAGATGGCTCTGAAGGGCTCCATCAGTGATCCCTTGGCTAGAACAGCAAATTCTTGGAGTTTGCCCAGGAATATTGCTAACAGTAGGGGCTGTGGAGGTGAGTGAGAAACACCAAGATATGACATTTATACAAGAAGTCTGCCTGTGTGATTGGATAGAGAATAATGATAATGAGCAATGGGATTTTGTAGCAGGTGATCACAGCACACTTTTATTTATTTTTATAAGCACTTAGTTCTTATACTTGCCAGGGACAGTTCAAGGTGTCTTACAAATTTTAACCCACATAATCCTGATAGGCCTATGAGGTAGGTACTATTATTATCACCATCCCTGTGTTACAAGTGAGGACACTGGGGCACCAAGTGGGTACGTGACTTGTCCAGGACCACAGCTCGTAAGTGGCAGAGACTGAATTCAAACCTGAGCAGAATGTCTCCTGAATTCATGCTCATAACCATTACACACAAAAAAACCTTTGTCGTTATTAAGAAGAAAGTCACCTGCTCACCCAAGGAGGGTCTAGAAAATGCTGAAAACACTGGGAAGATACACGTTCACAGGCAGGGCCCTTCACAGAGAGTGCTAGAAAGTTTTCTGAGGCCCTCAGAGGTTCCACGAACTTTAAGACTTCTCAATGTACTGTTTCCTCAGCTTAGTCCCCTAGGTTGAAACTGCCTGCTGCTTCTACTCACCCTCTGGGTCCCTTTCCTCCAAATTATTGAGGCCAAAGCTAGTTATGACCAGACTATCCTCCTTCAAAGATGAGTAATAATCAGAAACAGAACTGTGAAACCAATGAGAAGGAAAGGAACAAAACAAAGACGACTGATTAGACTGTAGAAAGACATGGAAAGTGAGCAGCTGAAAGAAAAGAAAACCAATACAGAAAATAAGGAGGGGGAAAATGTACAGTTAACAATGCTTAAAATAGAGTCATGGATATGGAGGAAAAGGAAATATCACACACACACACACACACACACACACACACACACACACACACACAAAGCACATGTCCTGTGTCATACAGGACTGTGAGCCAGGGAGAAATCACACTAAACTAGAGATAATTAATGCCCATAGGTCAGTGTGCTGAGGAAGGAGTTGCCAAAGATTCTAAGATTTCTCAAACTATTGCTACCTCAGCTTAGTCCCCTGGCTCTCCCCTCACATTTCTCCTAAAAAAATAATTTATTCAGGAAGAATTCTCCTCATTTAGAAATCAGTAATTTTCAAAAACAGAATCAGCTTAGAATCTATGCAAAATCTGTACTAAAATAATTCAAGTAAAGAAGCTAACAAAAAGCAGATGAAGAACACACACAATTTTTTACCATAGAATGAGCAAAGAAGTTCTCCATTAAATAAATGAGCTTGGAGGAAAACAATGGTCTTCATGCAACACGAAGTCAAAGCAGAGAGCTAACATTTACTGAATGATTAAGTTCCAGGCACTGAGCAAACGATTTATACTTAAATTATTAAAAAGATATTCTTGGGCTTCCCTGGTGGCGCAGTGGATAAGAATCTACCTGCCAATGCAGGGGACACAGGTTCAGTCCCTGGTCCTGGAAGATCCCACATGCTGCGGAGCAACAAAGCCCATGCGCCACAACTACTGAGCCTGCTCTGTAGAGCCTGCGAGCCACAACTACTGAAGCCCACGCGCCTAGAGCCCATGCTCCGCAACAAGAGAAGCCACCACAATGAGAAGACCACGCACCGCAACAAAGAGTAGCCCCTGCTCGCTGCAACTAGAGAAAGCCCGCGCACAACAACGAAGACCCAACACAGCCAAAAATAAATAAATAAAATTTTAATTTAAAAAAAGATAGTCTTGTGAGAGCCCAGGTGGTAATAATAATAATAGCAAATTACCTAGAAGGGTTAAAAAATTTTTAAAGGATAGCTTTGGATTTCTCTACAGCAGTGCTCAACTCTAGAAAACAATGGAGGAATTGCTACAAAGACTCTAGCAAAATAGCCAGGCAAAACTTCATTCAGGTATAAGAACAGCAGCTATTTTCCAACATGAAAGAATTTAAGAATATAGTTCATCTGAATCTTCTTAAATAAAATTTCGAGAAGAACTTCACTAAACAAGAGATAAATAGAGAAAATGTTGTGAAAGTACTGGCTGTGCTCTTTAAGTTGACTGGAATGTAGGTCTAAGACTAAACAATGAAGTTACAAAATAAAATGTAAATGTTATGAACCAAGGCAATATAGAAATGATAATATTACTCAGTCTACAAGTTGCTGGGTAGAGATGTAATCAGCTTTCATGGGAAGGGTGCATGGTCAATTATACTGTTTGAAAACCAGTGAAGATTACAGTTAATAGTGATGAAAGATGGAATGGCTTCCCCCTAAGATTGAGAACAAAAGAAGGAAGTCTGCTTTCACCACTGCTGTGCAATATGGTGCTGAATGTTCTAACCAGAGCAATAAAGCAAGGGAAAGAAATTATGAGGCATACAGATTGGAAAGGAAGATGTGAAGCTGTTTTTATTTTCAGTCTACAAGACCCCCTCCCCATAATCGGCTAAAAACTAAAAACTGCAAAACATTGATGAAGGAATTCAAAGACATAATAAATGGTTAGATATTCTATGTTCATGGGTCAGCAGATTCAGTACCATTAAGATGTCATTTCTATTTAAATTCATCTGTAGATTCAATGCAATTCCCAATAAAAACCCCTGAAGACGTTTTTATAGATAGCAACTGGTTTATTCTAAAATTTATATGAAAAAATCAAAGGTCCTAGAATAGCCAAAATGACTTCAAAAAAGAAAAACAAGGCTGAAGGACTCATACTATCTGATTTCAAGACTTATTATGAAGTTATTGTAAGAAAGGATGATATTGGCAAGAGTATACACATACAGATAATAGAACAGAATTAAAAGTCCAGAATCAGAGCCATGTATCTATGGTGAAATTTTGGCAAACCTGCCAAGGTAATTCAACAGAGAAAGGATAGACTTTTCAACAAATGGTGCTGGACAACTGGGCATCCATATGTTTTAAAAAACGAGGCTTGACTCATATCTCCAATCACATACAATAATTATTTCAAAATGAATCATAAACCTAAATGTAAAACTTAAAACCGTAAACCTTGTAGGGACTTCCCTGGTGGCACAGTGGTTAAGAATCCGCCTGCCAATGCATGAGACAGGGGTTCATACCCTGGTCTGGAAAGATCCCACATGCTGCAGAGCAACTAAGCCCATGCGCCACAACTACTGAGCCTGCACTCTAGAGTCCACAAGCCATAACTACTGAGCCCACGTGCTGCAACTACTGAAGTTTGCGCACCTAAAGCCCATGCTCCGCAGCAAGAGAAGCCACCGCAAGGAGAAGCCCTCGCACTGCAACGATAGCAACGAAGACTGAACGCAGCCAAAAATAAATAAATTTATTTAAAAAAAAAATAAAACCATAAACCTTCTAGAAAAAATATGAGAAAATCTTTGGAGCTTTGGCTAACAAATATTTCTTAGCACACAAAAGGCACGAACCATAAAAGAAAAAATTCAGTAAGGTTGGGGCCATACCTCATACAATATATAAAAATTAACTTGAAACGAAACTTTGACCTAAATGTAAACCTAAAACTATTGACAAAGATTCTTTGCTTGACCAAACTTTAGTCAGGCACCTTATCCTAAGCCCATTTGTGCGCTCCTTATAATATTGAGTTTTAGTAATCTATGTCAGCCTAACCACAAGCCCCCACTCTCAATATCCAATTACCTTCCATGTCTGATCAAGTTCCTTATCCTCCGCCATTCCCTGGGTGAGGTGTGATCATCCTAGCTGTCTTCAGCAAGAATTCTGTTAGATCAGTTTAGCTAGACTCCCTCTTACCTCTGACATTTCCTCTTAGTAATTTTCCACCCACTACCCTCACCCTTGCTCCTTGGCTATAAATTCCCAATTGCCCATGCTGCCTTTCAGAATTGAGCCCAGTTCTATTCTGAGGTCTCTCTTCCCCTCTTGCAATAGTCCTGAATGAAATCTGGTTTTACCTTTTTAACTACTCTCCAGCTATGATTTTTCTTTGACACTATAAAACTTTTAGGGAAAAAAAAAAATCTTTGTGACATCAGGCTAGCAAATATTTCTTAAATAACACACCAAAGTCAAGCCATAAAATAAAAAACAATACAGACTAGTACCCAGAGTATACAAAGACTCTCAAAATGCAATAATAAGAAAAACAACCAATTTTTTTAATGAGAATATTTGAACAAACACTACCAAAGAAAGATTCAAATGGCAAACAAATACGTGAACGTATGTTTAATATTATTAGCCATTGGGAAAACTCAAATTAAAGCCTCAATAATACACCATTACACACCTATTAGAATAGCTAAAATTTTAAAAGGTGACAATACCAAGTGTTGACAATGAAACAAAGCAATTGGATCCTCACATGTTTCTGTTGGAAATGTAAAATAATATAGTCGCTTTGGACAACAGTTTGACAGTTTCTTATAAGGTTAAACATATACTCAGCAATTCACTACTAGGTATTTATTGAAGGGAAATGAAAACATATGTCCACACAAATGCCTGTGTGCAAATGTTTAAAGCAGCTTTATTCATAATCCCTAAAAACTAGAAACAACCCAAATGTCTATTGACCTAGGAATGGATAAACATATTGTGACATATCCATACTTGGCAACATGAAAGAAGAAACTACTAACACATGCAACAATGTGGATGAATCTCAACATTATTGTGCTCAGTGAAAGAAGGCAGACACTAAAGATTACATAATAGATTACTCAATTTATGTGACATTCCTGAAAAGCAAAACTATAGGGATAAAAATCCGATCAGTGGTTACCAGACTCTGGGGATGGAGTAGGGGGTGTATTACAAAGGTCTACAGGGGAACTTTATGACGTGATGGAAATATTCTACTATGTATTGATTGTCGTGGTGGTTTATATTACTGTATACATTTGTCAAAACTCATAGAACTATACATTTAAAAAGGGTAAATTTTGCTGTATGTAAATGATACCTCAATAAATCTGATGTTCAAAAAGAAACCAATTTATATAATCACGTAAATTATAGGTATAAAGAAAAATTAAAGAAAATTATATAATTAATTTAAATTAGGAACTGGATGAAAGGTGTGTGGTAGTGGACTTAAACTAGTTTTCTTATTCATAGTCGGGAGGCAATGGGTAGTGTCAAAAGTTGACAAATCCAAAAATGGAAGCTTAAGTATATTATTAAAGGTTGTAAAGTCACCACTAAAGGGCTTAAAACACATTATAAATCTGCTGAACTATCAGAAGGAAAATACACACAATGTTTAATTTTAAAAATATAGATAATTTAGGAAAGTAGAAAATAAAGTAATAGCAGAAATTATAAAAAACAAGAGAACTAAGACCAAACATACCTGCATAACAATATACGTAAATAGGAAAAAGCCACCTATTGAAAGAAAAAAATTCTCAGATATGTTTAGTTTGGAAAACTAAACAACTATTTGTTGCATGCAGGAGATATATTTAAAGATTAAATATTGGGCACACATATTAGGCAATTACTAAAACAGTAATTACATTATTAATATCAAACCATGTTGAACTCACAGAGAAAAGCATTAGATAAGACAAATAAGTTCATTTTATAATGATAAAAGAGTCGCTCTAAATGAAGATCTATTGTGAATCATTAATATCAAATATCCTGGCATGAAAAATTCTTAAAGGAAATACTGCATAAGATCAAGGAAAAATAGAGAGAAATACAGAAGTAACAAGAAAAGTTCACTCATTCTCTTGACCCATGGCAGATCAAGTAAACAGTAAAATGTAAAGATATAAGGTCAAATTCTGTAATTCATAGTCTCTCAAAAATTTTAATCTCTGTAAAGTATATTACACTCTTCACCTTAAAAGCAAAGAATACTCCATCTTTAAGTACCCAAAGTACATTCACAAAAATGTAGTTTATGTTGGACCACAAAATACTCGCAATATATTGCAACAATTAAAAATAGTAGAGATTATATTTTCAAATTACAGTGCAAAGAATGTAGAATTGAATTTTAATAGAAAATAAAATCCCCAACTGCCTAAAAATTAAGACTTTTTAAAAAGTTGACTTAAAGGCAATAGAAAATGTAATTGAAGGATATTTAGAAAATAATATTAATGTAAACACTATGCATCAGAATCCAAGTATTATGGTTAAAAGCAATACTTTGAGGAAGAATTCAGAGCCTTAACCAAATTATAAACAAGAAAAAAAGAAAAGAAATGAGTTCATATTTAAAGCAAGAGGTAAGAAAAAAGTAAGAAAATAAATGTGAGAAAAGCAGAAAAAAAGAAATCAAACACAAAATCATATATGAATGATATTGAAAGAAAAAATATTAAAATAATAAACATAAGAATTAGTCACTTGAAAATATCAACAAAATGGATAAAATGGTAGCTTGTCTCATTTTTAAAGGATGTGTAAGAAAAGCATAAACACGTAAAATTGGTAGTTAGACTGGGTTAAAAGGAAACCAAAATAATTATAAGAAAATGCTTTGCACAAAAGTATGCAAATATACATGAAAATCTAGATAAAATAAATCAGTCTCTAAAGAAATATAAATTACCAAAACTGACCCAAGAAAAGATTTTTTAAAACAAGCAGGCCAATTACCAGTAAAGAAATTGAGAAGGTTATCAAAGATTAACCCCTCACAAAAGCACCAGGTTCCATCAATCTCACTAATAACTTCATTCAAAACATCTAGGAATACATTATTTCAATC
Source organism: Neophocaena asiaeorientalis asiaeorientalis (assembly GCF_003031525.2). Lineage (NCBI taxonomy): Eukaryota > Metazoa > Chordata > Mammalia > Artiodactyla > Phocoenidae > Neophocaena > Neophocaena asiaeorientalis. Next base: position 5,934,239 of record NW_020185336.1, read on the forward strand.
CTAAGTGGGCCCTGAGTGGGGGAAGAATAACACTGACATTGAATGTAACAAATAAAGTGCAAGAAAGGAAACTACAGAACAATATATAATTTATAAACAGTGCAGTAATTCCAAAAAGTATAAGAAAATTAATAGATTAACCCACAGTGATAAAATAGGGTTCCTTCTCTGGATGAAGGGATAGTACAAAACTGGAATATCTATCAAGATATTATTATCACATTTGTAAGTTAATGGGTTAAAGGAGAAATCCTATTTAATCATCTCAATAAATGGTGAGAAGCTATTTTGCAAAGTTGAACGTCCTTCCTTGGTTTAAAAATTATATACACACACACACACATATATATACATGCTTATATTATGTACATATATGATTAAACATATATATGATTATATACATATATTATATATAACATGATTATATTATGTATATATGATTATATATACACTTATACATATATGGTTATATATGTATTATATATACATGTATGATTACGATATACATATATGTGGTGATATATATACATATATATGATTTTACGCATATACACACAAACATATATTTTAAAACTCACATATATTCATATATTCACATATATGTATATGCACATATTGCATACATACATGTATATACATAACCAAAATCTAGCATCATACATAATGAAGAATCATTATAATTATTTCCATTACTGTATGAAACAAGATGGATAATGACAGCCTGTATGAGCAGAGGGTTGGAGTGGGACATCAGGGGAAGCCCAGTGTCAACTGGTAATAATGAGAACAGTAGCAGAACCGGAAGGGGGACATTTCAGTGCCAGCTGGTACCTGTGTCTCTCTCAAGGATAGTGCTGTAATGGGACAGCACAGACAGCCTGGCAGGATCAAGAAATTAGCTTCATACAAGTGACTGGACAAATAAATAAATACCCCAAGCATAATAGGAGACAGGGTACTCACTGATGGACAGAGGGAATACAAATATGGAAAAAATGAAAGTAGAATGAATCCTGTGGTATTGAATTAAAATTGGAGTTATGTGAACTCAGGAACATACACATGTATAAAGATTTGTCCCTTTTATCTCCTGCTGCTCCCACTGAGAATGTCTGGGAGCAGTAATACCCCAATAACTATGAGCATACTTTGCACACAAATCCTGATTTCCAAATCACATTTTCCACTAACAGGAACCAGGACTTGGAGAAATGGCTAATTTCAGGGCAGGAAAGGTACAAGGTGAGCCTAGGCTACCATGCTTTGCCAGAGAGTAACAAAATATTCAAAGAGTGATGGGATATGTCAAAAGGACACAGAAGGCAGCTTGAAGGAGCTTCTAATATCCAAATCTCGGACAATTTGAGCACCAAAAGAAATAAAGATACAAGTTATTGAATAAAATAAGAGTCCCTCAATCCACGCTGACATAAATAAGTTAATAAATAAATAGGGAGAAGAGAAAAAGCTTTCTTACCCTAGAAAGTCAAAAAATAAATGTAAGAGAAATGAAATCATTTGGCAACCATCAGAGCAATAATTCAGGTAAGAAATATCAATGGGTGCTAAAACAGTAGGTGAAAGTAGAATGAAAACATGGAATATTTACCTGCTCTCAAAAGTGTCTCCTCACAATATATTTACTAATTACAAAGGAAAGAAGAGTAACTTAATAATAGACATATCTAGCAGTCACCTCTTAATTAAGTACTCAAAATTACTTAACCTCATGAGTAATGGTACAAATGGGCTTGGTGTATCAGCTGAGAATATGCAATGAGAACACAGCATCTCTTCTGTGATGTTCCTACGAAAGATGCATAACCTGGGTTTTATCATAAAAAAAAAATTGGACAAACCCAAATTGAGGCACATTCTAAAAAAGAAATGCCCTGTAATCTTCACAAATGTCAAAGGCATGGAACTCAAGGATAGATAGAGAAGGTGCTTCAGGTTGAAGGAGACTAGATAGACATGACAGCTACGTAACATATTATCCTGGAATGGATCCTCCTTCTGGAAAGGATGGTAATTATGGTAAGTTGATTTGGTTAAGTGTCGACAATCAGATTCCTTTATGTAAAAGCAGTTTTATTTTTCCCTTAGCAATTAGCAATAATTCGAATTCTCTCATTCCTTCTACATTTATTAACTGACACTCTTCCCCTTATCATCTTCTAAAAAGATATGGTAAATGGTAATTCTTTCCCTTTAATTTCAGATATTCAGAGTGAGGATTTAATGTAAAAGTCACCTTCAATGTGACAAATGAGGCCTGTGCTCTCTCCTCTCTCTCATGATGAATTAATAACCAGTTACAGTTGATATTTTTTTTAATGATAAAATTGTCCAAAATTTGGCCAATGGAAGAATCTTCAATCTGGCCCTTACATACTTTTGTCACAAGCCCATTGGGCTTTGAGCATTTCCTCTTGCTTTTTATGACTACAAGACATCCTAGGGGCTTCCCTGGTGGCGCAGTGGTTGAGAGTCCGCTTGCCGATGCAGGGGACACGGGTTCGTGCCCCGGTCTGGGAAGATCCCACATGCCGCGGAGCGGCTAGGCTCGTGAGCCATGGCCGCTAAGCCTGCGCGTCCGGAGCCTGTGCTCCGCAACGGGAGAGGCCACAACAGTGAGAGGCCTGCGTACCGCAAAAAAAAAAAAAAGACATCCTAGGCTCACTTCATACTTTGAATGTCACATGACTAAGAATCAGCTATTTGTCCAAGGAGATGATTGCTTTAATCTCCAAGGTATTTAGAAACCAAGATGAAGATGTTAAGTATACCTGTTACTACTGGGGTGTTGTTGATTCTAGACAATTTCAATGGGTAAAGTTTAATATAAAATCAGGAGTTTTATATTATGTCCAATTCAGATTTAAATGTCAGAGTTTTATTTCCTTTAACTGCTTTAATTTTCTATTTCTATCTCCTATTGTTTACATTAAAAATCTTGCTTCCTAAAAACATTAACAAATTGTCTTATTTTCTTTACTCTACTATACATAAAAGTTTCAAAATTATAATAATAATATTACTATTAACAGTAAAACCACTGAGTTAAATTTACATTTTCTTTGCAGTTCTATTTGTCTTTAGGCTATCACACTACAAATGTCATCAGGGAAATGCAAATCAAAACTACAATGAGATACCACTTCATACCCACTAGAATGTCTATAATCAAAAAGACAGATAATAACAAGAGCTGGCCAGGATGTGGAGAAATTGTAACCCTCATACATTGCTGGTAGAAATTTTAAATGTTTCAGCCTCTTTGGAAAGCAGTCTCACAGTTCTTCAAATGTTTAAAGTAAGTTTACCATATTACCTAGCAGTTCTACTAGGTATATACCCAAGAGAACATATGAAAACATATGTCCACATAAAAACGGGTACATGTATGTTCATGATAGCCAAAAAGTGGAAACAATCCACTAATGAGTGAATAAATAAATGTATCATAAGGGAATATTATTATTATCATTTTTCAGCAATAAAAAGGAATGAAGTACTATTATATGCTACAACTTAAATGAACCTCAAAAACATGCTAAATGAAAGAATTCACACAAAAGACCACACATATTGCATGTTTCCATTCATGTGAAATGTCCAGGACAGGCAAATTTACAGAGATAGAAAGTAAGTTAGTGGTTGCCATTCATAGGGGTGAGGGAACAGAAGAATGCCCAGGGACTGCTAATGGGTACATTTCTTCGGGGGTAATGAAAATGTTCCAAACTTACATTGTGGTAAGGGTTGCACCTATACATTTTATGGTATATGAATTATATCTCAATAAAGATTTTTTAAAATGAAATTTCCTTATCCTGATAAAGGATATCCACAGAATATCAGATAACACCTTATTAAATAGTAAAAGGCTGATTGCTTTTCCTTTATGATCAGGAATCAAAAAAGGACGTTTGCTCAAACTACTTCTTTTCAACATTATAGTGGAGGTCCTAGACAGTGCCATAAGGCAGACAAACAAATGTATAGATGATAGATAGATAAGTAATAGATACATAGATACATAGATAAGTAAAGATTGAAAGGGGGGAAATAGAACGGCATAATCCTAAAAATTCTACGAAGCGAAGACTAAAACTAATAAGTGAATTTAGCAAGGTTGCTAAATGCAAAGCAAATATATAAAAATCAAATGTATATCAATACATAACCAATAAGCAATTAGAAAATGAAATTAAAAGAACGATTCCATTTACAATAGCATCCAAAAACATGAATCACCTAGAAATGCACTAACTAAAATATGTGTAATATCTGTGCACTGAAAAATGCATAAAGAAATTAAAGATATCTATATAAATGGAGAGATATACTATGTTTCTATATTGAAAGACTCAGTATGGTTAGGATGTCATTTCTACTCAAATTGATCTACAGATTCAGTGCAATGTGAATCAAAATACCAGCAAGTGTTCTGTGTAGAAATTGCAAAGGTCTAGAAAAGATAGAACAATTTTTAAATAGAACAGAGTTGGAGAACTTATATATCTGATCTCAATACTTATTATAAAGCTAAAGTAATTAAGACTTACTATAAAGTAAAAGACAGTGTGGTATTGGCATAAGAAGAAAGGTATAAATAATGCAACAGAACTGAGAGGCTAGAAATAGACCCACACCTATATAGTAAATTGATTTTTGACAGAGATGCCAAGGTTACTCAATGTGAAAAGCAAAGCCTTTTCAAAAGTGATGCTAGAACTGGATATTCATGTAAACAAAATTCAATCATAATATTTCCTTCACACTATAATATACACACACAAAAAAATCTCTAAGTGGACTATAGACCTAAAAATTAAAGCTAAAATTATAAAACTTTTAGATGAAAACATAAGGAGAATCTTTGCAATATTTTGGTAGGCAAACATTTCTTAGCTAGGACACAAAAACCATTAAACACAAAAGAAAAACTTGATAAACTGAACTTCATTAGACTTAGAACCTTAACTTTTCAAGAGATACCATTAAGAAATGAAAAGGCAAGTCACAGGCTGGGAGAAAATATTTCTTGAATCCAAAATATATAAAGAAAATATATAAAGAAATCTTATTTCTCAATAATAATTTTAAAAGTAATCAATTTTTTAAAAATGAGCAGAAAGGGCTCCCTTGGTGGCACAGTGGTTGAGAGTCCGCCTGCCGATGCAGGGGACACAGGTTCGTGCCCTGGTCTGGGAAGATCCCACATGCTGCGGAGCGGCTGGACCCGTGAGCCATGGCCGCTGAGCCTGTGCGTCCGGAGCCTGTGCTCCGGAATGGGAGAGGCCACAACAGTGAGAGACCCGCGTAGCACAAAAAAAAAAAAAAAAAAATGAGCAGAAGATTTGATTAGCCACTTCACAAAAGCAGATATATAAATGACCATCAAGCACACGAATAGTCAACATCATTAGTTCCAAGGGAAATGCAAATTAGAACTAGAGTGAGATGCTGTGACACATCCAAATTAAAATGGCTGAAATTGAAGACTGAAAGAACTGAAGCACCAACATGTAATTCTCATATTTTCCTGGCAGGAATGCAAAACGCTACAGCCACTTTGCAAACCCTTTGGCAGTTTCTTATAGAGCGAAACATACACTTACCATATGATCCAGCAATTCAACTTCTAAATGTTTACTCACAAAAAATGAAAACATGGGCATGTAAATATATATAAATGCTCCTAGCACGTGGTTATGTCCACTTTGGGTAGAAGACAAAGTGACCCAAGATTAGAATATATGTGATTCAGACAGTGACAAAAAGCCTAGTTTTTTGGCCAGAGGCCAAAATATGGTCAAATGGTCAGAGACCTTGAAAATGAAAAATTGAAAGATTTAAGTACAATGCAGTCTAAGGTAGAGGCATGTGGATAGACATGGGAGTGGGGCCAAATTGTGGAGATCTATGTATCAAATAACAGCACTCACCAGAGACCATCCACCAGAGAAGAGACACTAACCAAACGAGTTGACAAAATGCCTTGGACCACTATCAGTCATTGACTACATGGCCCTCCCATCCCCGAAGGACCAGAGATTTGTCCTACCACAAACAGACACACTCACTAGGTATGGGTTTGCCTTTCCTACCTCTAGGACCCCAACCAGAAACACCATCTGTAGGCTAATCAAATGTTTGGTCCGCCAGCACAGGGTCCCACACAGACCAAGAGCCCATTTCACAGCAGAGAATTTGCCAATCTTCTAAGGCTATGGGATCCACTGTTTGTATCATATCCTGCATCACCCACAAGGAGCTGGCTTACTGGAAGGATTAGCTGCATAATAGTCTTTCAAAGTCACTCCCGAGTTCATGGTTGGTACCCACAAATCGGGTAGATCCATCCATAAGTCAAGTTCAGGTTATTTCATCTTCCATCAGCTGGTTGTAGCGAATTCCCGTATGGCCATACGTATGAGCTGAGGTACTTGTCCAGACATGGGGTCTGGGCTTTTGCTCACACAGCCCATTTGTGCGCTCTGGTCCTGCTTGTGTTCAGCCCCAGATGTATCACCGTCATCTCATGTTGCATGGCTCTGAGGCCTGCCTGACCTTATGACTTGGCGGGACTAGCAGAATTCAGATCCTGAGAGGTGGGTCCAAGTACATGGTCTCTTGGTCAGACACTCCATCTCTACCAGGGCTCAATTTTACCTTCAGTAAGATGACGTTTTCAATTCTTTCTATTTTTTTCATAAAGAAGTTTTACTATGCAGTCTCCAGTGTCTGTTTCTGTGCATTACTGAAACAACATGCACAAAAGTTGAAAAGCGAAGGTCAAACAATAGACACATTTTTTAAAGGGTGCTCGTTCTCAGAAATCAAAAAATATCAAAATCCTAATCTCACCTTACCTGGAATCATAATCTTGTGCTTTGTTCTTATTAATTTTGTTCTTGAAACTTAAAATATAGTTTAAGTTCAAATATGACCAAAGATTTCCATTTGGGGGACATGCTTTATGGTTTACATCTTTGTTTCTATTTTATTACGTACATGAGAGGTCCCGTGATTAATACCAGCACTTCGGTGTTTCATTAAAATTGGGGCAAAAATGAAAATAAAATAGTCAACTAACTGCCCGATTCAACTAATTGACAAAAATGACCAAGCTGCCAAAACTGAACTATTGATTAGCACCCAGTATACCCACAGAAAAGCTTCATGCTTAGCGGCTAATGTACTCTAAATTCAGTATAAAGAAAGGTTGTAGGCATTTAAACATGTATACATAAAGGTTGTCTGAAAACTCAAACACAAAAATCTAGTACCACCTATATTACATTGAATTTAAAATTTCAATTGAATTACTACTCTAATAAAAATGGTATAGGACAAGCCATGAAGCCTGCACACGAAAAGCCTTTCTAGGGGACAGAGGCTCTGAGTGATTTCTTACACACCAGTTCTCAGCGCAGTGAATACTGTGGTGACCAGCACAGATCCCTCAGGCCTCACCACTTCAGTGAGCTGCAGCACTTTTAACTGCTGAGTTCAACCTCATCTCTTGGCCAGAGGGTGCAAACATTGGAGCATGGAAAAATGAACACCCCTCCTCTACTTCCCTCTGAGCAGCCTTCAAACAATAACTGAGATAACAATTCGTTGGGATAACACTGGGACATGTCTTTTATGCCATGTTCCCGGTTTTCCCCATGGGATTAAACTCTAGTCACCGACAGTGCTTGATAACGAGCGCTTTCCTGGCTGCCTTCCCCCCACCCCATCCCAGTTGCCCCCTCCCCAACTACCATTTCCTGCACTTTCCACAGAAACCGTGTGCACTGGGATCCTCCGTGCGTGTTTTGCATCACTTGACTCCACCACTAACTGGAACAGCAGTTGGGTAATCTGTGACCTCGGAAGTGACCTGATTTGAGACCTAGAGGAACCCTGAATACTGAACAGACTGAAGAACCCAAACAATCTTCTCTTAGGAAGTTTAAATGTGAAACGCTTGGAAAAAGAGTTGATCATAGAAGCAAAAACTCAGAGACACACTGGTGTGCAGTAAGATGGTAAGAGTCAGAGGCACAAAACGTCTTCAACTCTTGCGGGAATCAAGAATCGAGTTTTTTACGTGTGTTGAGGTTTCATGTTATCGTGAATGAACCTAGAATTGAAATCAACGTCTTCTGCCTTTAATTTATCTATTCAACTCCCAACATTTTCTTTTCTACAAGTCAACAATATCTTATATAAATTTCAAATATATTATTTAAGTGTCATTGTATCCCTAAAAATTTTAATTCTATACTTAATGTTCCAAAGGTTTAATAAAGTAGGTTAATCCTGGTACTTTGTCAATTACCCCAAAACGCCCTAAGCCAAAATTTTCCGTATTTTGAGACTCAAAAAGTATAATCTGGGACTTACCTGGTGGCACAGGGGTTAAGAATCCGCCTGCCAATGCAGGGGACACGGGTTCGAGCCCTGGTCCGAGAAGATCCCACATGCCGTGGAACAACTAAGCCTGTGCCCCACAACTACTGAGCCTGTGCTCTAGAACCTGTGAGTCACAACTACTGAGCCCGCCTGCCACAACTACTGAAGCCGGCGCACCTAGAGCCCGTGCTCTGCAACAAGAGAAGCCACTGCAATGAGAAGCCTGTGCACCGCATGGAAGGGTAGCCCCCCCTCGCCGCAACTAGAGAAAGCCCACGCACAGCAATGAAGACCCAAAGCAGCCAAAAAAGAAAAAATAATAATAATCTTCCTCTTCCTCTTGAAGTTTGCTTCTTTCACGTTTCTGTGAGTGTCAGTAAAAAAGTTCTTCAAAATATCAACATGTTGCTTCTGGTTAGAGGAGGTATAACTTACATCTTCCTCTGGAATCATAGCCCAGGTTGTAGCTAAAAAGACACTTCTGCAATGTGGGGCTGAAAGGAGATTTCCAGGATTGTACAAATGTTAAGATGTTTCTTAAAGCAATTTAAAAGGAAATGTACACCACTTTGCAGCCTTTTTGAACCTAATATAGATAACAGTAATACATTAGAATTTTTAGGAATGTTTATAGCTTTAACTTGTGTTTTCCATAAAGGAACTCACAAGATAAAGAGGACAGATGTCATTAACTTACACCTAAAGGAGAGGAAACAGAGATACAAAATAGTAACTTCAACAAGGTTTGAATGAATTGTTGGTAGGGCCAGGACCTCAGCCTCCTGGCCTGGTACTCTTCGTCTTCCACAGCTGAGGTTGGGTTATCTGTAATCTATTTTATAATTATCAGTCCCTTTAGGGCAGGTGTCGCATCTTCCAATTTAGTGGCTAAAAACAATGTGATACACATGCAATGCCCCAAATAGACATTCATTTTTGAGAATTTAAAATATTTCTCATAGGCCCAAAATATGTTAAATGTCTTTGAACAAGAAGTGATCCTTGAATCTCACATCAATTTTGATAGAGAGTGAATTTTGATTTTCTAAAGTTAGAAGTAATCCCAAGATGAGTCTCTACTCATATGTTCAATCTATTACTTTCTTTCAAAAATTAGGAAAGCAATCTTTCATTTTGAAAATGAAACAAGTCTTTAAAAATATCTAATGCCAGCAGCATTGTGTCCCATTTTGTCCCATAATTCTGTTAGGTTAATGAAGATAATAATAACTAGAAAGTAGTATTTTTAAAGTTATATTAAAGAAATGTGCAACACCATTTATTATAACTATAGTTTAGAGCCGACGTGTTCTATTTGAAACACGAAGTTGAAGTTTTCTTTTGGTACTTTTAAAGATCTAGCATTTTATTTCTATTCCCATTAAACAATGGAGAAGAAGTGGAATGATTTCTATCAGTGCTTTTTTCAAGGAAAAAGTTTGTGAATTGAAGCAAAAGGCCTCCTCTACTCCTATTTCTTCATACTTATCTCAGGACGGAGACTTCTAGCTGAAGTGTAAGTTAGATGACCTTTATTTGTAGCTAAGCACAGAAGCTTAAGAATCTCCTAATTATACCTTGTGAAACAGTTCCAGAACCAGCTTCCAAGGAAGCTCTTGGAGAGTCATTTCAATGACAGGGCAGTGGGAACCAGCGCTCCCTTGAACAATAGCTGAATCTTCTCATTTCTCATGGAGGTTTATTGGCAGGTGCCACCGTCTGATATCTAGTCTCCAGATTCTGCAATATTTATTGCTGAGATGTCAGCAATTTAAACTCTTTCCCAGGGCCCAAAGCTCTCCTTTGGTAAAATCCAGATTTCTTCTTATCTTAAATTTAGTCTGTGTATCTTTCTAGGCAGTGTTTCTCACCCTGTCTTCAGCAGATGAAGATTGCTTTCCCTTCCTCACCAAGGTCACCTTTAAAACCCCTGTGGAAATTTTTGCATGTGTTTTGGGTTTGGGCTGTCAAAGCATCTTCCTCAGATCACAAGTTATTCTTTTTTCCTTCTCCTACACAATTCCTAGAGCTCAGAACAAGCTGCATTTTGAGCTGAGAATTCTTGAATTAACATTGATTTTCAATATGGGCTTAGGATCTTGATAAGTGAGAACAAATTCATTTGTGAGGGTTATCAGCAACCTCTGACAATATTGTTTCTTGGAAAAGGCTGATGATAGCATATTTATATGTGAATCTGATTCATAAAATTCAGAACTTCTTGCCACGTGTATGTTTGCTTTACTTGAACATTAACTTGCTGGGTTGACAGAAATGAAATCTAAGGAACAAATCCTGGATTACTTAACCAATGGCTCTTGTTCAATTGCAGACACACACAGGAGAGATCAATAAATGAATGAGCAAATAATTACATAATTAGAAGAAGTCACTTAACCTCACCACCCTTTAAGTCCATAATGTATCATAATGAACATTTATATAATAGTGTGTGTTGAACGTTAAGATGCCATTAAGATACTATCGACAGTGGACACTGGTCATCTCTGTCTGGCATCCACCTCTCCTTCCTATCTTCCTAGTTTTTCTACGGACACCTCGTATTTCAGAAACGAAATGAGCAAGATCTCCTATCCTTCTCCCCATCACAGCCAGGGGATGGGCACATGACTGGCCTCTCCCTGGACTTTGAATGTTGAGTCAGGAATAAAATTATTTTGAGAGAGTTCAAGATTATCTCAAGAGCAGAAGCATATGAGCCAGATAATTCCCACAGCGTGATCTTCATCGTGGCTTCTGTTCCCTGGCTCTCAGACCCTGCTTTGACTCTTGCCCACTCTCTATACCTTGTTCTCAAGCTTTCCATTAATTCTCTGCACCCCGATATCCTTCCTCCCCCTCCCCCTCCCCTTCTTGCTCCTCCTCCTTTCCCTCCTCTTCCTTCTTCCCTCATTAATGAATGTTGAACTTTGTCAAATACTTTTTCTGCATCTATTGAGATGATCATGTGATTTTTATCCTTCATTCTGTTAATGTGGTGCATCACATTGATTGATTTGCAGATATTGAGCCATCCTTGAATCTCTGGAATAAATCCCACTTGCTCATGGTGTATGATTCTTTTTATATATTATTGAGTTAAGTTAGCTAATATTTTGTTGAGAATTTTTGTTTCTATATTCATCAGAGATATTGCCTTGTAATTTTCTTCTTCTTTTTTTTTTTTTTTTGGTAGTGTCTTGGTCTGGTTTTGGTATCAGGGTAATGGTGGCCTCATAGAATAAATTTGGGATTGTTCCCCCCTCTTCAATTTTTTGGAGTGGTTCAAGAAGGATAGATATTAGCTTTTCTTTATTTGTTTGGTAAAATTCCCCTGTGATGCTGTCCAGTACTGGAATTCTGTTTACTGGGAGAATTTTTTATTATAGATTCAATTTCACTACTAGTGATTGGTCTGTTCAGATTATCTATTTCTTTCTGATTCAGTTTTAGGAGAGTGTATGTTTCTGTGAATTTATCCATTTCTACTAAGCTGTCTGATTTATTGGCATATAACTGTTCATAGTATTCTTTCACAATTTTTTGTGTCTCTGTTATATTTATTGTCTTCTTTCTTTTTTTCGTAATGAGCCTGGCTGAAGACTTATCAATTTTGTTTATCTTTTCAAAAAACTAGCTCTTGGTTTCATTGATCTTTTCTTTTCTTTTCTTTTCTTTTTTGTCTCTATTTTATTTATTTCCTTTCTCATCTTTATTATTTCCTTCTTCTGTTGGCTTTGGGCTTTGTTCTTCTTTTTTCTAACTCCTTTAGATGGTAGGTTAGGTTGTTTGAAATTTTTCTTATTTCTTGAGGTAGGCCTGTATCACTATAAAATTCCCTCCTAGAACTGCTTTTGCTGTATCCCATGGATTTTGGAAAACTGTGTTTTTATTTTCACTTGTCTTGTGGTCTTTTTCATTTCCTCTTTGATTTTTTCATGATCCATTGTTTATTTTAATAATATGTTCTTTAGTCTCCACCCCTTGGTCCATTTTAAAGTCAGGTTTATCTTTTTATTGTTGAGTATGAGTTCTCTATATATTCTGGATACTAGATGTTTATCAGATAAATGGTTTGCAAACATTTTTGCCAATTCTGTGGGTTGTCTTTTCACTCTCTTGGTGATGTTTGATGCATAAAAGTTTTTAATTTCAATGGAATCCAATTTGTCTATTTTTTTTGTTACTTGAGACTTGGTGTCTTATTTAAGAAGACCATTAAGTCTCAGATCATGAAGATTTACTCCCATGTTTTCTTCCAAGAGTTTTATAGTTTTAGCTCTTACATTTAGGTCTTTAATCCATTTTGAATTAATTTTTGTATATGTAGTGAGGTAAGGGTCCAACTTTATTCTTTTGCATGTGAATATCCAGTTGTCTTAGCACCATTTGTTGAAGAAACTATTCTTTCTTATTGAATGATCTTGACACCCTTGTCAATATCAACTGACCATAGATCCATGGATTTATCTCTAAGACTCACAATTCTATTCCACTGATCTATATGTCTATCCCTATACCAGTATCACACTGTTTTGATTCCTGTAGCTTTGTAGTAAGTTTTAAGATCAGGAAATGTGAGTCATTCAATTTTGTTCTTCTTTTTCAATATTGTTTTGGCTATTTAGGGCCCCTTGTAATTCCATGTGAATTTGAGGGTTGGCTTTCCCATTTCTGCAAAAATGCTATTGGAATTTCAGTAGGCATTGCATTGAATCTGTAGTTTATTTTGGGTAGCATTGCCATTTTAACACTATTAAGTCTTTCAATCCACGATCATGTTATGTCTCCATTTGTTTAGGTCTTCTTTAATTTCTTTCAGCAATGTTTTGTAGTTTTCAGTGTACAAGTCGTTCACCTCCTTGGTTAAATTTATTCCTAAGTATTTTATTCTTTTGGATGCTATTGTAAATGGAATTGTATTCCTAATTTCTTTTTTGGATTGTTCATTGCTAGTGTATAAAAATACAACTGAATGGTTTGTGTCAATCTCATATCTTGCAACATTGGTGAATTTATTTATTAGTGCTAATAGTTTTGAAGAATTCTTTAGGATTTTTTATATATAAGATGATGTCATATGAATAGATAATTTTACTTCTTTGCCATCTGGATGCTTTTTTTCCCATCTTCTTGCCTAATTACTGTAGTTAAAACTTCCAATACAAAGTCAAATAGAAATAGCAAAAGCAGGTAACCTTGTCTTATCCCTGGTCTTAGGGAGAAAGCTTTCAGTCTTTTACCATTGAGTAGATGTTAGCTCTGGGTGTTTTGGGTTTTTTTTTGTTTTGTTTTCTGTTTGTTTGTTTGTTTTGCTGCACCCCACAGCTTGCAGGATCTTAGTTTCCTGACCAGTGATAGAAACCAGGCCCATGGCAGTGAAAGCACCAAATCCTAACCACTGGACCACCAGGGAATTCCCAGCTGTGGGTTTTTCATAAATTCCTTTTATCATATTATTAAAGTTCAAAGAAAAAAATTTTTGCAACCTAGAATTGAACACTCAGCCCAGCTCTCAATCAGGGGTGAGAGCAGAATAAAAGACATTTTCAAACTTGTAAATTCTCAGAATATTTGCATGTCATCCATCTCTTCATAGGCAGTTGTTTGAAAATGTACTACAGTGAAACAAAGAAGCAAAGTAAACAAAGGGAAGATGTAGGATCCAAAAATAGTAGACCTATCCAATCCAGGAGCACAATAAAAGAAGTCTATAAAATGACTTCAACTCTAGAAAGCAACCAGTCCATATTTTAATACTATTAAGATAAAAGGATCCCAAGAGGGATTTTTATGGTAATATTTGGAAGTAGGGTTAAGTATGAAAGTATTGGTCCACAAATGAAGAAACCAGTCAAATTAAAACAGAAAGTCAGTAGCGTTAAGGAAGAATGAAATTGATTCCAAGTAATAAAAAGAAAGAGACTGTTTAGATACAGCGGGGAAGGCACCAAAAAAAAAAAAAAAATGTCTGGACGAGCATTATGAAGAAAACCAAACTGTGGAATGATTGTAAGTAATTGGTGGCATAAGACAGACACCTTTATTTGAACTTAACGCAAGAAACTGTCCTTGGAATGGCACCAAAGTCATGAAATGTACCATCGGGACTATTCTAAGTGATCACTATTTACATACTCAAGATAATGTTAAAGCTGCTTATTGGTTTTCAGTGTTCATGAAAGAAATCAAAGGAAGGTTTAATTATGGTTATAGAAGAGAATGAAAATATAATGAACAGTCTGATGAAAAGACAAAAGAAATATTTTGGATTGTCCCTTGGACAAGGACTTTTTCCCAGCTGTCTCTTAGTCAGGTTGGGTTTTTTACGGTAATAGGCCTTCCAGATGTGTAGGAGGAAATGGCAGGTTTACAAGGCACTGTGAGGATTGCTGGCATGAAATCCTAAAAAGGATATGGAAGGAAACTTTACAAAAGCTTTGGTTTAAAAAAAGGAGGCTATCCTGTCATCCTTTAGGGAAGAAAGATAGAACAGGTGATAATTAGTATATTTGAGGTGGAGGAAAAGAAAGTTCCAAGAGAATTTGCCACAATACTCTGAATGTTCCATCACTATTTAACTAGTTTCTAGTTTTTGCCTGAAAACCGAGAATGATATATCACATCCAATTCATTTTAAGCATAAATTTGAATCCATGAATAAAGTTTTTCATTTTTGCAGACACCACACCCTTTTTCCGTCCTCCAGTTCTTTTCAGTTTTGTTCCATCAGACAATTATGCCATTATGCTCCATGGAAACCATTCCGTGCATTCTTGGCATTAGAAATTGGTCCTCTTGGTCTCTATAACTCCTACTAATATGAATGGGCATGACATCAGTATCAAAGAGTCATTTAGTTTGGCGTACAACATGAGATATTCTCATAATGAATTATTTTCTATGCATGTAAAATATACAATTCAAAGCTTACCCAGAATATAAATAGTTCCTGAACATATTCTGTCCTTTCTGAAAAGCAATGCTGTATTTATATGCATAAATCCCATGATTCCTTCTAGCCATTTTGGACATATTATGTGTGACTTCACCAGAAAAGGAAAGTGGAAAGTTAAGCAATTATCCAGTGAATGTATTTAATGGAGACAGTCAGTCTGGACCACGTAAGCAATAAAACATTTTCTCAGAATCCCTTTCTGAAACTTGAATTATCAACACAGGCACCTCAACCCCTCAGTTATTTGTGTATGTGCTGCAAAATGTTTGGAATGGGGATATTAAATGGCAATATCTTGCCTATTTTCATAGAAAAAGAAGAAATTTAACCTGTTTAAATAAATTTTCAGACCTTTGGAGGTAGACATTGGTAAGTTTAATTTTTTTCAATGTAGTAAATTATGGATCATAAGCTCTAGCTGAATTATGAAAATTGTGGCTCTTCCTGTAGCCTCCTTCAAATACAACTTTACCTAGAAGTAGAATAAAAAGGAGAATAGATCTTGTAGAGATTTCAGAGACTTATCTTAACCTGCTTGTAACTTATAGTTAAGAACCTTGGGGCTCAGAGTACAAATGTGTAAAATACATAAATTAGCACCTTGAGTCAAAAACCAAGGTATTGGGGCTTCCCTGGTGGCACAGTGGTTGAGGGTCCACCTGCCGATGCAGGGGACACGGGTTCGTGCCCCGGTCCGGGAAGATCTCACATGCCGCGGAGCGGCTGGGCCTGTGAGCCATGGCCGCTGAGCCTGTGCGTCCGGAGCCTGTGCTCTGCAACGGGAGAGGCCACAACAGTGAGAGGCCCGCGTACTGCAAAAAAACAAAAAAAACCAAGGTATGTTTTTAACCAGCACTGAAATATGGGTAAGGTCTCCCTCCCACTCTTCTGCCCCCTTAGGGTGGCCCTGCAGGAAGCCAAGGGGCAGTGATGAAAATGTAATATATCGTGATTCTTGTAGTAGTTTGACAGCTATAAAGACTTATCAAAAATCATAAAAAATTCATGTAAAGTTGATGAATTTATAATAGATGTATGTTATTATATATTATAATAAAACAATAGTAAAATGAAATATTTAAAATTTAAATGTATTATATTTAAATATCTCAATAAAACAAATAAAAAATGTAAAAGAAGGGATGAGAAAATTTGAAAATAATTAGCAATTAGAAGAGCTACATGGACCTTAAAATGTTCCCTCTTCCCTCCTTCATTGTTTCTTTTTTCTCTTCTTTTTTAAAATTTATTTATTTTTGTCTGCGTTGGGTCTTCATTGCTGCGCGTGGGCTTTCTCTAGTTGTGGTGAGGGGCTAGCGGGGGCTACTCTTTGTTGTGGTGCGAGGGTTTCTCATTGTGGTGGCTTCTCTTGTTGCGGAGCACGGGCTCTAGGCACGTGGGCTCAGTAGTTGTGACTCGCGGGCTCTAGAGCACAGGCTCAGTAGTTGTGGCGCACAGGTTTAGTTGCTCCGCGGCATTTAGGATCTTCCCAGACCAGTGATGGAACCTGTGTCCCCTGCACTGGCAGGCGGATTCTTAACCACTGCACGACCAGGGAAGTCCATCCTTCATTGCTTCTTTTCTTCTGGTCCCTCTATATTCTTCTACAGTTTTTTCCCCATTCTTCAAAATTTTATTTCCATAACCCATGATTAGCAAATTATCTGATAATTTTTAATCATAGAAAGTGACTATTACGTGTGTGGTTGAGGAAGACAGCCTTTATGGAATCATGTGTTGTAGAGTTTCTCTTGGCTAGATAAGCAAAGTTCTGTTAGGGTAACATGTGGACATGTCATGTTATCATAATGACAGCTTCCAGGAAGGTAGAACCAAATTTGATGCTCAATCACAGCCCTTGAGGATGACATATTTGCTTTCTCTTCCTTTCCATGGTCTTGACTTTCTATATTAATTTCATCTTCCTTGTGATACATTTCTTCTTCTTCATGAACCACCTAAATTCCTTTTGAGACAGAAAAGGAATATAAACAAGGGAAATAGAATTGTAATAATAATGATGATGCTTATGATAATGGGATTGTTCCTATATATGGAAAGGACTGTGGTGGTTTGTACTCTGCTGACACTTCTTTTCCCAAAACACAGAGGTAAGTTATTAGTATTTCCCTGTACCAGTGTGTAATGGTCTGAAATTACAGAAAAAAAAAGAAATATGTTCTCATTTGTTCTTTACATATAGAAGAAGTTAAACTTATTCATGCACTTGTGAAAGCAACCTCATCTGAACTTCTAACTTGAGAACTTTTTCTACTCCTCTTCAGGAATGGTAATGTCCTGATGTATGGGATGTTTTCTGTTTGCCCTTCCAAATCCATCATTCACCCTTCTCTTTTATAGACTGCATCATTGAGCATCTTTTCCTCTGATTCAACCAACGAGAAGCACCAGTTGAAGGGTGGAAAGGGGATAAAGTTGGGTGTTTTTTCCCCCAGCTTTCTTTATGTCAAGTGAAATTCTCTTTCAAACCATACAGGTGCCTCCCTCCCTACCTACAGTTATAGCTACTGGCTCTAGATTCCATTGAGTACTTCCTCCCGTCTCCTGCAGTCCTAGTAAATACACCCTATAGGGTTTCACAGTCCCTGTTGGTTTCTCCCAATCCTGCTATAATGGGTTGAATGGTGGCCCCAAGAAAGATATTAAAAGATGTCCACATCTTAACCCCTTGTTTGTAAAAATGATCTTTGCAGATGTAATTAAGTTGAGGATCTTGAGATTAGGAGATCATCCTTGACTGTTTGTGTGGGCCCTAAATCCAATGACAAGTGTCCTTATGAAAGAAAGGCAAAGAGGAATTTGACACAGAGAGAAGAGAAGAAGGCAATGTGAAGAGAAGAGGAGAAGGCAATGTAAAAACAGAGGCAGAGATTGGAGTGATGTAGCCACAGTCAAGGAAGCCAAAGAATGCCAATAACCAACAGAAGCTGGAAGAGGCCAGGAAGGATTCTCCCCTAGAGCCTCTGGAGGGAGTGCAGTGTGGCCAACACCTTGATTTTGGACTTCTGGCTTCCAGATTGGTGAGAGAATGAACTTCTGTTGTTTTGAGCCACCAAGTTAGTGGTAATTTGTTACAGTAACTCTAGCAAACAAATACACCTGCCCATACCTTTGTAAAAAGACCCCCTTAAAACTCTTGCCATTTACACAGTTTACGTGTCTCACTTATCTCCTGCCAAGATCTGCTAGATGCATCTGACAATGAATGAGTGTCTCATTATTTTACCTCTGAAATATAGGAGTGCTCTGGTGACCTAAAAGAAAAACTGGTGTTTCCTTTACTTATTCTTATTAAATAGTATTTAGCCTATATACACTGGTGACTTTCTATTCAGCATGAGGTAGACCTAGATGCATAGGTACATTACAAAGTCCCCAAAAGACCTTATTGTGGGGTTGTTTCTCCTGTAAGATAGTTCCACAGTAAGGATGGTAGTTTTCAAAATGTTCTATGAAATGTCCTATGCAGTGGGAATTGATATCTGGAAGAAGAGACTGTAACTTAGCTTTATGACTATGACTTTTCACATCTAATTTCCAAAACCATGATCAAGAATAGAGTCACCAGGTGGCCTACCAAAACAACCCCTGTGGGAGAGATCAGGCCAAAAGATAGTTACATGAACGTTGTTTCTAGAGAAGTAAAGCCATGACACAGGCCAGGAAAAATTAATCAGAGAAGAACCCTAGGACAGCTCTTTGGGGAGCATCTATATTTAATGTGCAAAAGGTTGAAGAAGAGGCAGAAGAGTAGTTAGAGCATAGAAGGAGAACCAGGAGAGTGAGGAGTTTCAAGGTACCTGAAAGCATGAAGTGTTTCTAAATCTGAACCTCAGGGGTTCAGAGGAATGAGCACTAAAAAAGGCCATTAATTTGGAGACTTTCAGGAGAGTGCCTGGGACAAAAGCCAGACTGCAAGAGAAGGCTCTCCCAGCTACTGATAAGGGTCTACTGGGCTGGGTCAGTTTTCAAATACACAAAGAGCAACTATCTCACAGTGATGGCTCTCAACATTGGCTGTACATTCGCATCCGTAGGATGCTTTTAACTAATACCAACACTGGGGTCCCCTCCCAGACCAATCAAATCAGAATTGGGGGAACAGGAGTCCAGGCGATACCATTGTTTAAAAGCCCCGGCTTCTTCTAATGAGCATTCAAGATTAAGATTTACTGCTATGGAGGAGTCCACAGACTACAGCCCAGGCCCAAATCCAACAGGCTGACCATTTTTATAAATAAAGTTTATCATGAAACAGATGCACCCATTGTCAGTTGGTATATTGTCAGTAGCTGCATTCATGCTACAATGGCAGAGTCAAATAGTTGTAATGGAGAACACATTGCCCACATATATGAAAATATTAACTATCCGGTCCTTACAGAGAAAGTTTGAAGACTTGGTATAGAGTGGGGTTTCTCAACTTTGGCACTGTTGACATTTTTGACGGGATAATTCTTCATTGTGGGGAGCTGTCCTGTGCATTGTAGGAAGTATAACAGCATCCTTTGCCTTTAATCACTAGAAGCCAGTAGCACCCCCTCCCAGCCCCACTGCCCACCAAGTCATGACCATCAAAACACCTCCACACATTCCTAAATGTCCCAGGGAGTGCAAAATTGCCCTGGTTGAGAACCACTGCTGTAGACTATCAAAGAATATGCAGTAAATTCTTGTTGTTCACAGTAGTTATGTTCTGTAAAGTCACTGAAAACACTGAACTAATGAATACTGAGCCATTGCTCCTAGGGGAAATACAGGGTTAGGTTCCTGTGAGCTTCTGATCAGAACAAAATCAATACATATTCTTGTTTCATGTGTGTTTCTGTTTAAAGACAAAATATATATATGATTATACATATATAATAATATATATAATATTATATGTAATATAATGGTATATATACATATATATACACATATATATATTACAAATAATTATTGACATATTTCTTTATAATAAAACACTAGACAAGATGGGTTTAACATTTTCATGACCCTAGGTAACATGAACGTAAATTCCTTTGTTTTCAGCCTCACAACAATTCATCATCTCATGATTCCACAAATACAGTTACACTTTTGATCTTTTTTATAACTTCATCATGGACTATAGGTGTCACACTTTCCGGAGCAGCCTCATGTACAGATTGGTGGATTTCCTCTTCTTTTTTCTGAATGTACCATCTTGTTGATTCATTAACATTGAGCTCACAGCCAAAGCACTATAACTCATGCCTACACAAAGCATATTTTCTCCATAAGGAACATCACAGTTCAGTGTTTAAGCAACACACTAGACAGTACTTCACCACAACATTTGAGGCCATTTTAAACAGTGAAATCATCAACAAAGAGCCCAAAAATGCAAAAATCATGGCAACAAATAGACTGCAAAAAGCACACCATTTACAGTCTAAGAGCTGAAACAAGAAGGCAGAGATCACCTTGCTCAACTTGAACTGAAAATGTGCCTGACAGGAGACTAAAATTCTTTGCTGCTCAGTGCATGTCCACAAATGCCACAAGAATTGGTTTTGGAATTCCAAATAAATTTTAGTGCATAAACTAAACAGTAAGAGAATCAACTATGTAAGATATCACTAAACTACCAGCATGTAAATCCCAACTTGGACAAGGACCATGGTTTATTTATCCTTACATAACAAATGCTTAACACATGGCTAGTGTTCTATAGATATATGTCTAGCAAACTAATGAACATTAGAAACAAAAAAATATTCTAATCTGTTCATCGTTCTTTTAAAATGAAGTAATTCTTATAGCATGAAGACTATGGAGAATTTAAAGAAGATCTGGTGATTTTTACTGACTGTTCCAATGCTATCTGAAGAAGTTTGAAACTTGACAACTGGTTATCCAAATGTGGAGAACACAGGTGAAATTTGGAAGTGCACCATGGAGCAAGTAGAGAAGGTGACAAGTATAAATTTAAGGCAGTTTTCAGGTCCCCTTAAACTAAAGTGAGTTTGGAATATGGATCCCAATTCATCCTGACTTCTACTGATTGGTGAGGTCAGGCCAGCTCTGGGCATCTCAAGAAAGTCAGAGTTGCCTCTGTGACTCTTCATGACAGTTAACTTAAGATTCAGTTAATCACAGAATAGTGGTAACTCTGCTCAGTAAAGGGTAAATTCTTTTCTTCATGTTTGTACATCTTCTACAAGTTTCTGTGCTGTCTGGAATTTCTATGAAGAATTCCTGTTCTCTGGGCAATCACTTCCAAACACTATAATTTTTGCCAATATCCAAGATCAATATAATAATCACAGCAATGAGATCTTACATTTTAAAATTAGTAATAATAGCTAACATATTATTATTTATTATTCACCAGGTAAATAATAGTGATATAGACTTATGACATAAGTAATATTATAATAGTCATATGATATGAATAAATATATATTTATTCATATCAATTTAATATAACTTATAGATAGGAAAAATTATTAGCCTACTCATTATTTTTCCAGTTTTATTGAGATATAATTGACATACAGAACTGTATAAGATTAAGGTGTACAGCATAATGATTTTATCTTCCCCCATTTTATAATGAGGAAACTAAGGTACACAGAGGTCAAGTAACTTGCCCAGGGCCACACAGCAATTAAACAAGAGAACAAGGGTTCAAATCGATTTCCTAACTCCCATCCACCAAGCCATCTGCTATACAATATAAAGAGACTGCACAGTAGTTTGAAATGATCAGAAAATATATCTTTGGCTAAATTTTCTGAGTCTGTAGACATATTAACCACTCAGTAATATTTATTAGTCATAAACCTACTGAGCACTGGTAAAATACAAAATTTCATCGCACTTGAGGAGACTGTAAATTTTTACCAGTGCCTGATGAGAAAGACATCTTGTTTTCCACTTCTTTTTTCTTTTAATTTTGTTACCTGATTCAGACTGTTATCTTCTTTTTTCTCTTTCTTACTAATGTAATTTGCCTCAAAATTTGTTATAACATGAAAAATAAAATCATGCCTTTGTCATGGGGGTTTTATAATTCATGGGAAAAGATCAAGACAGCCTGTAAAAGTGATATTAACCGTTTTTCGAAAATATGAAGATATGACCTTAGAAAGCCCAGGAAATGCTGTAGCATGAGTGGAAAAAAACAATTGTTTCAATCAGGACATACTCTACTTTACTATACACAGATTAAGATGATTTAAGGGCAGGAGTAGCTGTATACAGTGACTGCCAGAGGAACCTAGAAAAGGCGTTCTGTTTTGACCATAACAAAATTAATCACGTGCAGAATGGCTGAATCTGATAAAGAATTCTTATCTAGCACATGTGGCTACATATCAGTCTCAGTACCAAAAAAAGAAAGAAAGAATACAGACAAAAGCAGACTGGGTCAAGGAAGAGTATTCAATCTTTTTTACATTCTTCAAAATAGTAATTTTCTAAGAAAAATAAAATGAGGAAACCAGGCTTGTCAGAATGTTGATATCAGAGGAAGACAACTGATTTATTTTTGTAGAATAAATTTATAAAATAAATTAGCCGAAACTACAGCAATAATGCAGGATGCTTTAAGAAAGCGTGTCGGGCTTCCCTGGTGGCGCAGTGGTTGAGAGTCCGCCCGCCTATGCAGGGGACACGGGTTCCTGCCCCGGTCTGGGAAGATCCCACATGCCGCGGAGCGGCTGGGCCTGTGAGCCGTGGCCACTGAGCCTGCACGTCTGGAGCCTGTGCTCCTCAAGGGGAGAGGCCACAACAGTGAGAGGCCCGCGTACCGCAAAAAAAAAAAGGAAAGCATGTCCTCACCTATAAAGAAAGAATCCCCTGCAATATCAAACAAACATTTGATTTGGGGAGGGGGATGAATGGGAAACATTAAAAAAAAAAAGGGATGTTGATCAGGTATGAGTTAGTCACTTCTATCCTTGACTAATCTTTGTCCTTTTACATCTCCTCAAAATTTTCATCTTCCTGATGTGCATAAGAACTAAATAAAATCTGATGGGAGGCAATTAGCAAAACACTAGCAGAATGGTAAATAGCGATTATTCCCCCAAAGCAATCTAACCTCATTGAACAAAAATAAAAGTGTAGAAGGAGGTGGAGTAGTTTTCATTATTGTGTATCTTAAATATAACCTTGTTCAAATATAA
Organism: Neophocaena asiaeorientalis asiaeorientalis; assembly: GCF_003031525.2. Taxonomy (NCBI): domain Eukaryota; kingdom Metazoa; phylum Chordata; class Mammalia; order Artiodactyla; family Phocoenidae; genus Neophocaena; species Neophocaena asiaeorientalis. The sequence goes on from NW_020185336.1 coordinate 5,957,786, forward strand.
TCTTGCTTAAATATAATCTAATCTCACTAAGCAACAATGAAATCTTTTGGGGGGGTGTTGCGTGACAGGCACATCATTTTCTCTCTTAGACATAAGCATATGTTCCCAGTCAAATGTCTTAAGATTTTTAAGATTACGTAATTACACTTACAGAATTTGGGATTTTAGAAAACCCTGTTTGCTGGTGCATATCCTAATCTTACAACATAATGTGACATTTTACTAGTCTATTTAAAGTCACAGACAATCTAAAATACATCTTATTTTCTATTTGATCCATTTTTATTATTTCCTTAATTTTAAATTTGTGGAAAGTGTCTCTTGTATTAGATGGAAATTTGTAAGAAGTGCATGGAGGCCCTCTAATTGTGTGAAAAGCAAACCAAAAGTGTGGATTGGATTTGAAATGGGGTTATTGAGAAAGGAATAATGCTCCCAGTCCCTGGGTCTTGTTAAAAATAGGGCAGACTCTCCTCTGTCTGGGCGGGTTTGGGTGTGGTCCCGACTGAAGGCAGGAGAGTGGACAAGAATAGATGACCGCACACTGTCCCTGACATCCTGAGGACACTAGGATCCTAGAAGCCCCTGGACTCAGCAGGGTGGGAGTAAATGAGAGAAAAACTCTTCCGAGTTTTTGTTGAACCACCAGAGCCTGAGATGTAAACACATCCTTCATTCCTGTAGGTTTCTGTAACTGGAAAACCCTAGAATATATGGGTAGCCTCTTTTTACCCAATCAATGCATTAGTCATGATGTACTAGAAAGGATCTCAGAAAGTATTCACCCTTAGGCAGTCACAAAAGGGTGTAACTCTTAGTTTTAGGAAACTGAATCCCCTGGGGATCCAGGAGAGCGTATTATTTAAAGGAATTCTATATTGAGTCCTTTCCTTAAGAAAATACCCACCCTCTGTTTTGCTTTTTTTGTTTGTCCATAATTCTGGTTTTCCTAAAATGAGGTGTACTTGTGTGAGACTGTCTTAATTTTCACTACTACATTAAGAATTTTTTTAAAAGATTCAGTATTTATTGACTGTATCTTTATGTAGTTACTAAAATTAAAACTATAAAAACTAAACAACTTGTGAAAATGTAAATGAAAAGTTGTATGAGAAAGGTAGAGCTTGATATCGTGCCTTTCCTAAAGATTTTACAACTATATAAACTATATTTGCAACTATATTTACAACTATAGTTATATCTGAATTAAAATCAGAAGATGCTTTTATAAGATAAGGGTTGAGGGACTTCCCTGGTGGTCTGGCGGTTAAAACTCCATGCTCCCAATGCAGGGGGCACAGGTTCAATCCCTGGTCAGGGAACTAAGATCCCACATGCTGCATGGCGCAGGCAAAAAAATTTAAAAATTAAAAAAAAAAAAAGATAAAGATTGATAACAACACAATATTATAGAAAATTTATATAAATGTGCCTATTAATTTCAAATTAATTATAAAATTAACTGAACCATTTATATGTTCCATTGGCTCTTTGCTTAAAGTGAAATATTGAGGCATAATGCGTTGAGTATGAACTCCTTTCAAAACCTGATTCCTCCACTCTGAAGCCTTGGGCAAGAAGTAACCTCACACAGTCTTTATCTTCTTACCTGCAAATGCAAGGATAGTAACCTACAAAGCAGGGTGATAGAGAGGATTAAGTGAGAAAACATTTAGTAAATGGCTGACATTGTACAAGAGCTATGAAGTGTGAAAGATCCAGGGAAGTTAAATGTAAGCCTGACCTTCAGGAAGCCAGAGAAAATGGCCATTTTTCAGGCTGGATCCTGGGGGGTCAGAGGTGCCCTGACCTAACCACACTTTGCCCATTCCCCACCAATGCCAATTACCCAGCAAGCAATCTAGTCTCCCTGCACAGCATTCATTAAGGGGTGTTCATTACCCTTTGAGTGCATAAGAGATCTATCTTTCAAAATTTTGGAATATTCTAATGATTCCACAGCAGTAAACACCACTGCCATGTGATCACATTACCCAGAAGTCTAACCTACTTCCTTCTAGACATCAGGGTGCAGGTACAGTCCTTCTGAATGCTCGATTAGATTTCCTCCTCCCCCTAGGCCAGACATCTCCCAAATACAAGGAAATCCATCTAAAGCATCTTGAAAGTGCAGCATTACTCGCATTTCGTTATCGTTGCTAAGTCAATCACAATATATGCCAAACACAGAAAGTCCTGACAAAGATTGGATGGCTTCCAATCACTGGCATTCTGCATTGTACCTGCAGGGAATGTAAATGACTGAGGTTTGTATGAACTGGGATTTAGTCCACCAAACAGTCTTGCTTACGCTCCACTATCCATTAAAGTGGGAAGGTTGCAAACATAAAAAGTTTCATGCAATCCTAGAAGTGTAAGTTGATGCGGGGTAACATCCCCCCAAAGTGCAGGTGGACAGCTTAGTGTCAATCTAAGAAATCTAGAAAACTACCACACAAGGGGTGAATTTTAGGTTCCCAATGTTGTTCAACATTCCTTACGAGTGACAAAATGGAATTGAGAAAATTCTCAATTCTGGTATGATAGCAAATATGACAAGATTATTAACACTTAAAAAAAATAAGAAGAAGATTGAAAGTGTTCTTTGTAAATCAGAGGTATGTGTAAACAAAGAATTTTGATCGAAAAGTACAAAGGCAACATTAATTAACACATACCCTGAAATTGAAATACTCTCTCTTGATGTAACAGGAGAAATAATCTAGACATGCCATCAATAAAGGGGTTTGAGATTACAATGGAGCACAAGTTAAAGATACTGATAAATCAATAGTGCATTTGTCTTGTTTCCTTGTTATAATAACAGAACAGGATACTATCTTCAAAGAAGGGTGGACTGTAAGAGCTTGGTAGAGCACACATTTCACTGAGCGTAAGAAGACAGTGTTTTACTAGACTATCCAATTGAATCATGATGTAGTAAATTATGGGAGATCCAGTAAATGCATCTAAATTTTAGAAAATATTTAAAGGAAAGGTGAAAGGCCTGAAGTTATTTAGTCAATAAAAAAGATGCTGGAGAAGTTCTTTATATCACAGAGCAGTGACTAAACATTATCCATCTTCCACAGGGCAGGATGTGATTTCTTATGTCATAAATTATAATTTGAGCACCTAGAAAGTAGGGATTTCTTGATAATAAAATAACTAAACTGTTAAATAAGTTATTAAAGGGAGTTATGCGATCCTACAAAGTCTATAGGTCAATCATAAATGAGAAGCTCTATATAATGTGAACTAGCTTAATGCTTACACCCAAAGTGTTAGACCAGAGAATGTCTAAAGGCTTTAGCCAAGTCCTGTATGCCATAGACATTTTGACTTAACTCCTACCTTCAGTCTACTGCTCTTTTCTCTCTACATGCTTTCCCTCTTGGTTTTGACCACAACCCATATACAGTTGCTGACTCCAAGTCTATCTCCATCTCTGACCTCTCCTCTTAACTCAGACCCACAGATACAAATCCCTGCTGGACGCATTCACTCACATTTTCACTGGCACCTTAAAATCAATCCCCTCTGCCCCAAATACTTTACATAAATGTTCACAACAGCACTACTCACAATAGCCAAAAGATGGAAACAGGCCAAATATTCATCAACGGATGAATGGATAAACAAATTGTGGTATTCACATACGATGGAATATTATTTAGCCATAAAAAGGGATGAAGTACTGATACATGCTACAATGTAGATGAACCACAAAAACATGCTTAGTGCAAGAAGCCAGGCGAAAAAGGTCACGTGGTGTATAAATCTGTTTATATGAAATATCCAGAATTGGCAAATCCATAGGAACAGAAAGCAGATTGCTGATTGCCGGAGGCTGGGAGGAGAGGGGAACAGGGAGTAATTGCTTAATGGGTAATTTTCTGAATTAACTTCCAGGTAGCACACAGTGTGTACTGTATGAGTAAGTAAGTAAAAGAGTACGTAGTAAGAATGTGTTCCTTTGAACTTTCTACATATGTTACTGTGGCAGTCAGACTCCAAGATGCTGCTCCTTGTACTCACATTCTTGTCACATTGTAACTAATAGAATGTGTCAGAATTAGAATTGATAGTATGCCAATTCTGAGATTTAGGTTATAATAGACACTACAGCCTCTACCTTGGTTGAGTTTCTCTCTCTCTTTCTCTCTCTATACACATGCATACACACACACACACACACACATACACACTATATATGTATATACAGTTGTCATGTCATTAGCAGAGCAGTCCGATACAAAGGCTCACATTGAGAGGAACTGAGGATGCCAGCCAATAGCCATAAGTGAGCTTGGAAGTGGATCCTCCAGCCCTTGACCTTCAGGTGACTACAGTCCCAGTAGACATCTAAATCTTATGAGAGACCCTGAGTCAGAATCATCCAGCTAAGCCACTCCCAAATGACCGACCCTCAGAAATCATGTGAAATAATGATTGTATCTTGTTTAAGTTGCTAAAGTTGGGATAATTTGTTAAGCAGCAATATACAACAAATATATACAATGCTTAAATTCAGCAGTAACCATGGCAATTGTTTGGAACTTACACCAACAAAAGATTTTTTTCAGGGAGGAGTGTTTTTATCACTAATATCACACTCCCTTATTGCCTACACCCAGAATGGACAGCTCTCATTGCTCTTATATATCCTGACTCTAGATTAAGCCATTGTCATATCTTCCCTGGAATAACTGGAGTATCTGATTCTAACCTCCCCCATTGCCATTGAATCTACCTACCATACCGATGACACTGTAATCTTTCTAATCGTAAATCTGACCTTGTAACTCAGATTACAACTCAGACTCTGTAAAACCCCTTAATAACTCCCCTATACCGGCAGAATAAAGCCCAAGTGATTTACTAGTTCATGTTGCCTATGCCAGAAATATTGGAAATGTCCACTTATTGCAGAGCAGTATTCTAATAACGTTGTCATGATCTAGTCCCCACTTAGCCTTTCCAGCTTCAATCCCTACTCACCTCTGCATGTACTTGGAATTTAAGTCATAACAAAAGATTTGTAGTTCTCCAACACTTTTGCATATACAAATATTTTGTCTAGAATTTTCAAATTCTCCTTCAACTCTACTCTTGCTTCATTCCACTTGTATCCCTATTTACTTGGTGAATTATTTTTTTTCCTCACAAACTATAGCTAAAAGTGTCTCTTCTTAAAAAAGCTTCATTGGGGCTTCCCTGGTGGCTCAGTGGTTGAGGGTCCGCCTGCCGATGCAGGGGACACGGGTTCGTGCCCCGGTCCGGAAGGATCCCACATGCCGTGGAGCGGCTGGGCCTGTGGGCCATGGCCGCTGAGCCTGTGCATCCGGACCCTGTGCTCCGCAACGGGAGAGGCCACAATAGTGAGAGGCCCGCGTACCGAGGGAAAAAAAAAGCTTCATTGGACATCCTCAGTCCAAATAAGGCGCTTCCTCCTTATCCAGGTTACCACACTCTATAGCAATCGTATGTTTACATGTCTGTTTTCACTTCTAGACTGAGAACCACTTAAGGACAGGAACTATATTCAGTTTGCCTTTAGTGCCATGTTGATTAACACAGTATCAGGCTACCCAGGAGGCATGTGCTAAACAATGGAATTAATAAACATTGAAAATTAAAGCAGCAACAACAACAAAAACTATGCAGTATCACAAAACCCTAACTCACATGCTATTGTAATTTTTACACAAGCATTTTCATATTTTTCTAGATAATAATTTTATATAAATTATCAATTTTTATTCCTAGCATTAGCACAGTTTAGTGTTCTGCATTTATTTTTCATTCTGGATACTTCTATTGCTATCTGTTCAAGTTCAGTAATCTTTTCTTCTTCATTGTCTAAGCTGCTGTTAATCTTTTCAAGTACATTTTTCATCTCAGGCATTGTTTTTTATAAATAAGTAGAGATCATAACTACAAGTTAAATATATAGCATAGTATGACTGTCAGCTAAAATCACCTTTTTCTTCCTTCCTTCCTTCTCTGTCATCCCATTAAAAAGAAATTTATCAGCATGCGTTGCTTTCAAGTTCACAGGCAATTTAGTTCATCACGCTAATGTTTCTGGTGATGATGTTGGTGGCACTAGTGGTACAATAGGTGGTGAGGGTGATGGTAGGGGTAGGAAAAGGAAGAGGGAGAGGAGAGAAAGGAGAAGCTGAGGGCGAAGAAAAAGATGAGAGAAAGAAAGCGATCAAAGGGAGAGAGAAGAGAAGGAGGAAAGAAATATAAAGGAAACACAATCTAAGTAAGAAGGTAGTACTGAACAATATTTATAAATAGGGCTTTTAGCATCAGCAGTCCTGGGGTTTTACCCTAGATTTTTAACTTACCATAAAGAACTATCTTAGTTAGGCCAATTACTGAATATCTCTTTTTTTTAATATATAAAAGAATAGTAATTAATACTTTTATAGTGCTAATTGTGTGCCAGGCGCTAGTTTAAATGCTTTATGGATATCAACTCATTTAATCCTCTCATAAACCTCATTTTATACTTTTCTAGTCAGGGAGGGGAACAGCCAGCTTTAAACCTGGGCAGTCTGACTCTGGAGTCTGTGCCCTTAATAACATCATCTACCTGGAAGGATTTCAGTGAGGATCAAATGAGGTAACTTATGTGTGAGGTTTCTGTAAACTAAAAAGTAATTATGGGGAATTCTCTGGCGGTCTAGTGGTTAGGACTCCATGCTTTCACCGCGGAAGGAGGGTTCCATCCCTGGTCGGGGACCTGAAATCCTGCAAGCCGCAGCCGTGGCCAAAAATAAACAAATAAACAAAAAGTATGATGTTAAAATAATTTCAAAATAACTGTGATGGTAATGATGCTGAGAAAATGTAGGTAAGACTACAGGAAGTCTTAAGAACAAAAACAAAGTATTGGCTAAAATTCAACTACAATTTAGATTCGGAAAATTGACAAGTGCTAAGGAAGCTAAAGATGATGCTTCCTTTATGTGTTTCCTTTCTTCCCCAGCTTTCTAATTCCACAGCACCATCAAACAAATAGAGTTACCAGTGCCTTCCCCCTTGACTTGGCTGATCACCTATAATGCCACAGAACCCATACCCTGGTAGATAAAAATTGATAGAATTTACAGTCTTAGGCTTCTATTTTTATCAAGTATTTCTATGTGGTCTTGAAACACATATTATATCTTTTATTTCAGTACTGCATTGAAGAGTGTATGTATGTATAGACATATATGTCTATACATATATAATATATATACACACTGCTTGGTTAAATCTCAGCTTTTAGGACATTGTATCACCTCATTTAAAATGCTTTTTAGGGTTTCCCTGGTGGCGCAGTGGTTGAGAGTCTGCCTGCCGATGCAGGGCACGTGGGTTCATGCCCCGGTCCGGGAAGATCCCACATGCCGCGGAGCGGCTGGGCCCGTGAGCCATGGCCGCTGAGCCCGCGCGTCCGGAGCCTGTGCTCTGCAACGGGAGAGGCCACAACAGTGAGAGGCCCGCGTACCGCAAAAAAAAAAAAAAAAAAAGACTATTTCATGAGCTCCTTCCCCCACATTTAATAAGGATAAAAAACACATTTTAAGGAATTTGTTATTGAAAAAATAGTTTAAGAGCAAGCTGATGTGGGTTTCTTAGAACAATAGCTAATCCAGGTGGGAGCATGAGCTGTACAAGGACCCAGGACAATCTTACTATGCTAGAAAGCAAAACAATCTATCAAAGACTCTTGGGGTCTGGTTAAAAAAAAAAAAAAAAAAAAAAAAGCCACAAGAAACAATTTGAAGGGTTTCTCATTAGCTGAAAATGGGACAGTTTGAGCATCAACAAGAATAATGATTGTGGTGGACTGGAACAAATCAAACATATAAAAATTCACAAGTTCAGGATGTTGTTACTTAAAGCTGGTTAGCTTTGGAGTTTCCTGTGGCATCAACTCATTATTCTGAAACTTGGTAAATAGGGGGAAATTTATCCTGCTCTTCCTGTGCTAATTGTATTTCAAATTAACCAAAGAATTGAAGAGAGAAAAATTCTTCTCCATAGACAATTTCCAACTAATAAGTAAAGAAGGAATGAAGAAACTATGAAAACCACAATTTTGTAACCCCTAATGAAATAATGGATTGAGGTAAGTTATGAATATTAAAACCATGGAACTTTTTAGGGGATAAATCGAACTGATAATACCTGAACTTCTGATCAATCTTAACATCATTAAAATGAGACAACCAGATATTATGTGTCTCTCTTGATATGATGTGATGGACATCACATCACCTCTGTGTGTTCAGCACCATGTATGAAGCGTCCTTTGCTAAAAACAGTGAACCAGCATGTAATTAAACCTCTAGAACTAACCATCAACTTTAAATGACACCATGAGGTTGCAGTCAGCCATGTGGGAAATTCTATAGGACAGATGATTTCTTTAACAACTAACATCAATTTAGAAAGTGAGTGGGGGTGAACGTTTATATATTAAAAGAGGCTTAAGAGATATATCAACCAAATTTAACATGTGGACATTGTTTCATCCTGATTTAAACAAATGAATTACAAAAAGCGATTTTTAGATAATTGGAGAAAAATGAACAAGAACTGGGTATTGATCTTAACAAATTGTCATCAACTTTGTTAGAGGTGATCATGATATTGTGTTTTAAAAAGTTCTTACTTGTTAGAGGTAGATATCAAAAGTGATGCAGGTGAAATGATACAGTGTTTGGGATTTGTTTTAAAACACTCCAGAAAAATTAAAATGTGTGTGTGCGTGTGTGTGAGAGAGAGAGCGAGAGTGAGGGAGAGCGAGAGGAAGAGAGAGAGAAACAAGAATGACAAAATGTTGATAAATTTTGGAGCTGGGTATTAGGAACAGAGGAATCATTATTCTCTCTGCTTTGGTATATGTTTGAAAATGATCATGAATAAAATTAAAAGCTGAGTTTTGTTTTTAAAATGTTTTAGTATGAAATACAGCAAACATACAAAAGTCTTGGAACCACTTAAAGAAAAGTATTGAAATATATTTTTATATATCCACAACCCAGTGCAAAACATGGAACATTACCATCTCTACAAGTCCCCTTCCAACCCTCTGTGAACATCTCACTCTTCTCCCTCAGAGATAAACCACTATTCTGAATTTTATGTTATAATCCCTTTGTTTTTCCTTATAGTTTAAAAACAATTACTCATGTAACTATTCTTACACAACGTGCTGTTAAGATATTTTTTTTCTGTTTTTCAACTTCGTGCAAATGGAATCATGCTTTATGTTGACTTGCTTCTTGCAACATCAATTTTGAAATGATCCGTGTCGCTGCTTTTACCTATAGTTTATTCATTTTCACTGCTGCAAAATGTTCCATTGTAGGCATATACCACAGCCTTTTTATCCATTCTACACTTGGTAGACATTTAAGTTCTTTTCTGTATATTATGAACACTCCTGTACATTTCTCTTGGTACACAGATAGACGGAATTCTCTGAGGTAGATGCCTACAATTACTGTGCCATAGCATACATGCAAATAAATTGGGGAATAGCAAACTGTTTTCTAAAGTGGTGAATGTACCAACTTACATTTCCTCCAGTAAGCAGTGTTTTTGAGATTTTCCCCTTTTCTACATCTTCACCTACTCTTAATATTTTCAGAGTTCTTAATTTTTGCCAATCTGGTGAGTGTGAAATGGTATATTATTAGAATTTTAATTTACATTTCCTTTATTACTAATGAGTATGAGTATCTCTTCATATGTTACAGGGACATTTGTGTTTCCTTCTCTCTGAAATACACATGTTTAATCTTTTATTCATGTTTTAACATGTTGTTTTTCTTTTAAAATTGATTTCAGGGAGTTCTTTACATATTCTCTTAGGCTTTTGTAGTTATATGGATTACAAATAACTATTTTGTGGCTTGCCTTTTCACTTTCTTTATAGAATCCTTTGATGAATCAGTGTTCTGAATTTTAATAGAGTCAAATTGATCAACCTTGTACTCTTGGTCACCTTATTAAAGAAATCTTTCCCTACTTCAATGCTATCAAGATATTTCCTATATTATCTCCTAACAGCTTTGTAGTTTTGTTTTTTTACATCTAGGTCTTTGATTCATTTGAAATTCTTTCTTCCCCTTTTGTGAAGCAGGGCTCCAATTTCATTTTTTCCATATGGATAGCCAATTTGACCCAGAATCATTTATTGAAAAGCTCATTCTTTCTCCACTGCTCTGCAATACCACCGCAGGCATAAATCAAGTGTCTACATAATTGTGGGTGTGCTTCTGGGCTCTGTAAAACAGACTGAATTTTCATCATCCAGAAAAAAGTAGAACAGTCTGAGTTTGGTAATTTCTTTTATCAACTCAGGCCTAGAACTCCTGAGATGGTTCTTAACTTGTTCTCTTCCTTCCGTCACTCCTGTAAACCATCATTCCTAGTCCTCCTAGGTTCTTAACACAGGTTAGTGCACTTGGTTCTCTTATCAAATGCATTCAAGAGTCCCACACTGAAACAGTATAAAGAACTATTTTTAGATCCCCTAGCTAGGCAATGGACCACCCCGACCTTCAGATTGACATTAACCTCAACAGGGCCCACCATACAGCAGAAGCTCAGCTGTAGGATTTCACATGGGTTAACTGTTAATTTTTTTAAAAGAACGTGATTTGCCTCCTGGCACATCCAAAATATTCTCATATGAACTTACATTTGTTTTTTCAAATTGTATAGCCTAGAAATTTGTCTAAATCATATAAAGATGATAAAGGTTTCATTTCACTATTGCATCATTTTAAAGTATCTTACTAAATCTTTTGAAATGTAATCAAATAAAAATGTAACTGTTTGACAAAATCATGCATTCCATTTCAGTTTGATTTACCTCTGTGCTATTATGAAAACAGACTCTCAGAAAACCAAAATGACAAAACAGAGTAATCAAGGTCTATTTAATAACAAATTAATTTTTCATTACATTTTATTAGATGCGCAACAACTCCAATTTGAAGGTGCTTTCTTACTTATTTGTACATTTTCGGTACTATCTCTTGTTGAGCTACAATATAAAAGTCTTCTACAGGCAGCTTCAGGGACCAATTAACTCCATTAAATTATATCCAGTTATGTAGTGAACTGAACCACTGCTGTCTGGGGCTGTCTGCAGCTGTGACAATTAGGAGATGGAGAGAGGCAGAAAGGGAGAGATTGATTTTAATATGTCACTGAAGCACACTGCAACAGCGTGTGTGACTTTCAAAATGGCCTTAAAATATTCCAAACTCAGGGAGTTTCCTTGTTCCAGAGTGGGAGTTGTCAGACTGTCTGGCAGCATTAGAAAGAGGCAGAGAAAAGCTGATGTCTATATTGTGTCCTCTAATAATAACATTCTGCCTCTTTGCGCCGTCTCCCTCTTAGAAAGATCCGTCTATTTGTTGTGAGGAGCGTGTGTGTTTGAGTGCTTTGCCTCCTCTTGTGCAGAGGGCATGATTTCACCTCTCATATCTCACCAAACTCACCAATCCGAAGGACACTAACCCTCCCAAGGTCACCTAGAAAATTAGTGTTGTGGCCTGGGGGGAACCGAACCCAGGTGTCCCCACTCCAGCCTTGTGGTTGGGCACTAAATCATTTTCCTTCTCTTGTGAAAAAAAAAAAAAAAAATCATTAAAACCGAGCGCAGCCGCCGCCGCCGCCGCAGCAGCAGCACTTTCCACTTGTATTGATCACCTCCCGGCCCCGCTGAGCCTGCTCGCCGCAGCGGAGCGCGGCCAGCGCGCCAGCCCTTGGCAGCCCCGGAGAA
>NW_020185336.1:5969836-5984340 GCF_003031525.2 Neophocaena asiaeorientalis asiaeorientalis
GGGGGGCGCCGGGGGCGCACGCGGCTCCGGTCCGGGAGGGGCACGCGGCGAGCCCCCGCCGCCTCCGGTGGAGTTGATGGAAGGTTGCTAACTATAGCGCTGGCCTGGGCGAAGCCCGGCGGCGCGCGGGGCGGCGGCTGCCCGCGGAGCGGAGTGCTGGGATCGGGTTACAGAAAGCCGCGGGGGGAGAGACTAGACAGGAAAGAGCCGCCGGCCCCTTCCTGGCCCGGGAAGCGGGGAGGGTCGCGGGCCGAGCGGCGCCCCTCGCCGAGCCTTGGCTGCTCGGCCGCCGACGCCTGGGGCCCGCGGCAGCACCCGCTGGCGGCGCGGATCTTCGAGCCCTTCTCCTGGGCCTCGCCCGGCGAGCAGTAACTCTCGGCTTCCCTCGGAGTGCCGCGGAGCCTCCTGCCCCCCGGGGACGCCCCTCAGCCTCCCGCGCGCGAGACAACTGGGGCTCGAGGCTGGGGACGGGACTTTTTCCTCCTCGCCTCCGGCCCTGCGCGCCCGCCCCTCGCCTTGATCTTTGTGCGGTGTGGCACTTCACCTGGTTACTGATTTCTACTTTTACGCTGTTGTTTTGGGTAGAAAAGTGGTCAAAGTTCACTCAGCGTTCATTGATGTCCCTTTTAATCTTCCCTGTGGCTTCTGCAAAGGAGGGACAATGGGCAGATTTCGATGCAGGGAAAGAAGTGACTTAGTGTTTAGTTTAGAGACATACTACCGTATATGTTTACCACAGATCGATTTCCAGTGGTGCTTTCTCAAAAACGGCCTTGGAGCACGCTTAGGTAACACAGCGGATGACATGTAGTCATACAAATTGCGACTGGCTTTCCAGGGACCCTGGGTACGTTGTTAGTGGGCCTATCCTATTTTGACAATAAGAATTTGATGCCTCCTGAACTCAGGAAAAAAAATATTGGGTCCATGAAGAGTGAGGGTTTCACTGCTTTGGAAGCTTTTCCCCACAGTTTGGGAGGGCAAAAGTTGGATGCACCAGACTTCTTCAGCAATTAGCATCTGTTATCTTGACTCCTGGTGCCCTTCTAGATCACAAAAGATGCAGCCTCTGAACTTTCTTTGGGAGGTTGTAATCATGCCCTGCTTGCTGGCAGAGGGCATTTCTGGCCTGGTGCAGAGAATCTCTGATTCAACCTTGATAAGCTTTTCTTTCTCACAAGTGTGTGTGGCCCATGTTACGTACCTACATCATAGTTTTGTATGTGTCCATGTAAAAAGGACACTTGTTAGCATAGAGACCTGAAATTTCTTAGCCCTCAAGGGCCTCATTTTCACCCCCCTCCCCATTTTCATTTTACTTTGGGTCGCCACAAAGCGGCAAGATGGTAGCAGCAAGGGTACCCATCATTCATTCTTGTGTGGTCGCTGCTGTATTTGTTTTCAGGGAGTGGAGGGAGGTACCCGTGTTTTGGTGAGCTACACTGTAAATATAAGTTGTTCAAAGAAATTTTGAAGTGTAATCAATGCTCTACCTTTTAGATATCATATATGTTTAATGCACTTGTTTAAATTATGCAGCATTGGGTACCTAAAGGACAGCCTATTCAACACTTAACTATATGAATAATAAATAACATACACTCAGGTGAAAAAGAAAAAAAGGCCATGTTTCTACAGGCATATTCACCTTAGTAATTTTTATGTACCATTAGTAAGTTAGAAACCAAGTACATAGCATTTAATATAGCTAATGCAGTGCCATTTGGCTCTTTTTGCCCCGTAAATAATTGAAGAGAGAGACAAACGGCAAGAGCCTGCCCTAGTAATTAGGGTCGGATCCCAGAAAGCTTTAGGGCCCATTTTCTGAAAGTGTGCTTCCTGCATAAAGCATTTAATATTGACTTGTGTTACGGTAAATGACATTCTCAAAACATATCTTGCTGTTTCTACTATGAAATCTGAAATCCTATTATTCTGAATCTCTTTGTTTCCGGAGAAAGACACACATACTCACTTGACCTATATAACTTGGTATTAAAGTTTGATAATTAAATCTAAATTCCCTGTTGTAAAGTATCTTGATTATCTCAGGAAGAGGCATCTCCTAAAATGTAAAGCGACTAGATGCAGATTTTAGGTAGCATAGTTCAGGACACATAGCCCTTTTTGTCTCCCGTATCTCATCTATCTCTTGGTCACATGGTATTGTGAGTCATTAAAAAAAATAGAGACCTGATTTGATTTGTAGTCAGTTTAAAAACAAGTGTTACCTAATCTACCTAAAGAGTTAATAAACTGACTTAGAATCTGTTGTCTACAGTGATGATCCTTGCCTCTGTGTGTGTGTATTTTAACCTTCCTGAAATATGGGATAGAAAACATCACTGTTTAAAGTACAGTGATGTGTTTGCTAGACAGAGTTGTTTTGAAACTTCTGTGTGGAAGCTCTATCAAAAACTGAGGGATGGCACGATCGTTTACCAAGTGATATTTGACTTAAACTTGTGATCAAGAGATGGATGTGTTTTGAATTGAAAAAGAATAAACGGATGGGATTTCTTTTCATTAGAAGGAATAGATACCAATGAAAATGGCACTTGAAAATGAGTTTTGTTGCCATACCGTAGAAAGTTAACATATGTCAAATCATTCTTCGTATGTTAATCATCCAGAGTCTTTTCAGAAAAATTTAGTAATTTTTCTCTATAAAAATATATTAGTTACTTCTGCGTTCTACTAACAGTCAACAACCAAAGGAGCCTGTGGAGCTGGATTACAGTGTGTGACCATATTGGTATGCTTTGTGCTTTGACAGAAAAAGATAATTATTAGAAAAAGTAATACAGCTGCATTAAACATAAAGTAAAGTTGAGGATGTTATAGAAAGGCAGGACATGGGTGGAAATGAAGGAGTTTGCGAAATTTTTATAATGCCTTAGTGTAGAGTAACAGAGATTGCAAGTAACCTGATTTTACACGCTTGTTGAGTTTTTTTGTATTTCTCCGTTAAGGGTGGTCTCATCACAGCAGGGTTCTCTTTATCACCTGACACATTCATTCTAAGATACAGGTTGATGTAGCTTCATAAATATAAGCATGTATTGTTCTAAAGGATTTTCTAAATTATTAAGTGACTTATGCCGTATTACTAAAAATTAAATTTGGTATCTACTTTTCAGATACACAGGAAAAATTCTGGTAACGTAACATTTTAATTAACATTTTGTGTGTAGACATTTTCACTTATTGCAAGGCAACCCTTGAATTCTGTTTGTTTCAAAGATATCATGATGTACATTACTGCCAATATGTGTATGCAAATATTTGTGGAAATCTAAATACTTATTCTAGTTCTTCTGAAGAAAGGGAAGTACAAAATGTTCTTTACATGGTTAGCTAATATTTCATACCAGCTACAAGCAGTTTGACACATTTGTGTCTTTATTCATAGTTATATTGTTTTGTGTACTAAAGAAATGTTCTACACTAGAGAAATGTTTGTTTCTAAAACAAATGTTTGTTTAAAAGCTATTTTTGTATAAGTGTATGCCAAAGAACATGCCTGAACCTAGCTTCAAAATCTGAAAAATAATGAGTAATATAATTTGGTATTCTATTAATGAAGCTACTAGAAAAAAAGCAGCTTTTCTGAATTGAATTTTTGGGTGCATTAACATTTTGTTGAATTCCTTAACTTTTCCTTAGTCATAGTCAAATGAATATTGTATCAATCTGTTTCTCCAGGAATGAGAGATCATGATTTGATACGTGAAACTACTGAGTAGATTAAGGTGAATTGGAGGTACAAGTGGCATGATATTAAAACTTGGGTTGCTCTGTGTCTTGAGAAGTAAGTACGTTTGTGAGATGAATAAAGTTTGCGTAAATGCATCAATACAGTAATACAATATTTTACGTGATGAATACACCTTGTTTCCTTAAGTGAGCGGGGTACTGTGGCTATCTGGAAGTGGTGTTGGAAGGCTCAAGATCACGGAAATGCTAAAATCAAGGTGCATTACGATGAAATATTATAGCACCCTTCCCCTCGGATAGCCATTTCTTTTGAATTTCCATAAAGCGTCTTATTTTTTTATATGTTGGGAGACAAATCTTATGCTCCTAGAATGGAACAGGGAAAGATAAGTGAAGAGAAGTAGGAAAGTATTCAGTCATTTAGTATCAGTATAACTAGCTATACCTTACATGTTTGGCAATCTTGGCTTCGAATTTAAATTCAAATATGGGCAATTTCCATGTAATACACTTTCAGGAAAAACATTTTTTTAAGCTTTACTGATATATCTCTCAGACTTTGTATTTTGCTTAACGGTTTTTTGGAACTTTTAAATTACCCCAGCTTACTTAATGAGTACTGAAATTTTAATAAGTCGTAGGTCTTTACACTAAAGACAAAGGGACCTTTTTCCCTTTTCTTTTTACTAAAGAGGGAGTTGCCAGGAAATAAAATTCTTTTTTTTCCCTATGTCTGCTTAACCAATAAAAATCATGTGAGGAAGATCTAGAATGGAGATAAAAATGATATGGACACCTAAATGTTGTTCATTCTTTTTAAAGATGAAGAATTTCTTGTCTAGTTTGTTTTTTATTGGATGCTCAGTTCCCTAAAGTTTATTTTCCCCAAGCATGGTGTCCTTATCCCACACCAAGTCTCTCTTCAAAGGCTATCAGCCCTCCCTATTTCCTTGCTTGATTTGCAGAACAGTAGGTGCTAAATAAATGCTTGTTAGTGACTATTATTATTCTGAATAAGTACATGCAAAATTTTTTTAGACCAGAAAAAAATTATAGACCAAAATCTATAAATATAATAACTCAGCCTGATTTTCTAATGAAATCTCAATATAGTTTGATTTGAATGTTAATTTATTTTGTTCCTATAATGAAAACTTCAAACATTTTATGAAGTGAGTAAGATTCCTAAGATGAATCACCTATCAATTGATCGTGTTTAATTTATGGAATCAAAAGTGCCTTTTTTTTTGGCAGTCTTTATTAAAGAATATGATGCCAGAAAAGACAACTCATAGTATTATATCAAAGAGGGAAATGTTACATGTGATGATTTGGTGACTCAGCCTGTCTTTGCCTCTTATTACTGGCCCCCACCAACAGGATTCAAACTTTTTTCTGCTTAATTTTCAAGAAAATCCTTATTTTTCAGAGTATTTCAGATGTGGTAAAAACATTTATTCATTTAATAGTTAATAACTAAAACATAAACTAGCGTTAAGGTGTTCAGAATTATAATTATCTCTGTTACTGAGTGTTGTATAACCCTAATATGACATTCAGCCACCTAGCTTTTTATCTCATTCATTGGGTATTATAGGAATATGCAGGAACATATCCAGTTGTTCTTACGTGGAAGTGTTTTATCCAATGTAGGACATTCAGCCACCTAGCTTTTTATCTCATTCATTGGGTATTATAGGAATAAGCAGGAACATATCCAGTTGTTCTTAAGTGGAAGTGTTTTATTCAATGTAACATCGCTTATTTTAAAGAAAGTGTAGTAATGATATGTCAGTGATTTAAATGCAGTGCCATAATATTTGGTACAAAATTAAACCATATATTCAAAATTGAACATTGGGCCTGGGGATGTTATGTGGAATGAATGTAAATGTTCTGGTTTCTCTGCTGTATCATTTTAACGAGTAAGTAGTAAAACCTGGTGGAACTCGGCTATTCCTCGGGAGAAGCAGCACTTGGATGATACAGACATTTACCACCGGGAGTTTCGTCAGATGGTACACAGCAAAATGTCTTCTTACATTGTGTGTGTCAAACACACATGCAAATTTGAGCATGCACACAAATTTGATAACAGAAACCAAATAATTTCTTAATCAGGTAGAAATGTGGGGAAAAGTGTAAAGAGAATGGTGACAGCCAAGCCAACAAACTGAATGTGTATCTCACATATTTGAATTCCTTATTTTTGCTTAATGCATCTAGTCTCCTTAACATAATTATATGAATATTTAAAATTTTCAAACAAACATTGGAAAATAAGTGTGTCAAAGATGGTGAGAGAGAAAAAGGGGGCAAAAATCAACATCTGGATCTCCTCGAGGAGAAAATGTTCAGCCTAAAACTGAACACTGTCATTCTCCATACATTGTCTTTTAGCTAATTCTTAAATGGATGCATTTACCATTTCAGAGGATGGAAAACAGCTTCTGGATGACAGATATGAAAACCTAGATTCTAAAAGAGATTAGATGCTTATATCAACAGCTAACTTACTTATAAAAACACACAAAATCAATGTCTGGTGGATGATTGCCTACAATGGCTGTAAATAACATCTGTATTCTGGAATTAGGCTAAATTTTAATCTGGTGTTTGTGGGAAATTGCTGAGGCTCATGAAGGGCTAAAATACTAACTAAGCGATCGTATTTCCTTAGTGACCCCAGAGCACCATTCTCTGCACTTGATATTAAGAAAGGTTAGGGAGTGTAATATCTGGTCCCTGCTCTCCAGCTGCCAGGGAAGACAGAATAGACACAATTCAAGACATAAGCAAAGAATATCTACGAAACAGTACATCCAGGAAGGCAGCATACCAACCAAGGGTCTGAGTGACAGGAAGGCACTCAGATCTATATGTGGGATTAAAAACAGTGCCATGTGTACTGTGAGAAAAAGTAAAGTGCTAATAAAAGTTCCAGTAAACCTGGGAATTTTAGAAAGAATTGGGCTTTAGATGAATGAATGAAAATTTCTTGAAATGATAATCACCATTGTTTTGTATATTTTCTGCTCTATAATCCTTTTATGACTACTTAGAACTTTAAAGAATATCACCTTTTTGTACTTCATGTTAACTCCTTCTCCTCAAAGTTTCGTATACAATTACCTTATTTTACATTATTATTTTTCCAGTTTTATGCTTATAAGTGTGCTATTAAACCCACCTATGAGGGTTGTGACAGGCCGAGAATATAATCCTTAAATGATGACATAATGGTTATATAGAAGTATTACATTTATTGTTTAAACCATTTGAAGTGATGTTTATTTCTCCTAATTTATTAGCTGCCTTTGGAGTTTTGTTATATTGCTAATTACATCTTTGTGGGCCTGCAATCTACATCTTGATAATGTGTCTATTGTGAGCTAGCATTTCTTCAGAAAAAAACAGATTTTTAAATTATTCCTGATCTTTCATGGTTATAGCTTTTTATTCTCTTTATTTGGTCATTATCTAGCTTTAATTCTTTTAAAATAAGCTGTTTACGCTGCAATGGAGCTAAGTCCTTCAGGAGTCATATTATCCTCTGGCCTCAGTGTGAGACACAGAACCGATCCCTCTGGCTACCCATTGAACAACAAGTGCTATTGGGCTGCTGGGTCCAGAAGAAGAGCAATTTCAGGGAAGGTTTTCGTGCAACAAAACTAGATCATTTCGTTGATATGATAAATAATTTTTACTGATCTTGAAGGAAAAATGCATCATCTTCCCAGCTGTGCAAGTGGGTGGGCCTTCTTTACATGATACTAGTTTTGTTTTTTATAAGCTGAAAAATTTACTAATAAGAATGCGCAGAATTAGATGGATACATCATGGAATTCTGTGCTTTTTCTAAACTTGAGTTTCTTGGGGCGGGGAATCAAAGTTGCCGAAAAAGAATTTTAGATTATAAACTTACATTTCCATTATACTTAAGCCCCTCAAATGACACTATACTGTTTCCCCTGTTTAACACTTTTTAAACATGATGATTTTGAGACTTATAATTGGGAGTATGTTTGTGCTGGAAAACCGCTTAAACCCTTCCTCACCTGTAGAATAGCAGTGAAATATTTTCGCAGTTTGAAATAAAGTCTCAGATAAAATATTTGGTTACAAGGAAAAGTAAATCATATCATAAATTTGTAATACCACCAACTTTACCCTTGTCTTCTCAACAATAACTTGGATTCATCACCAAACAGGTTTTTGACAAATGCAGACATTTACAGAAAGAAAAATTTGCCAGTTTTTATTTTCAGGTCATTAACTGAAATACTCCCCAAACCCTCTCTGCTTCCTACAGAGCACAGCTTTGATTAATTGCATTGCTTTAAAAATGGAAGCCTTAAAAAAATAATTCCTAGTCTCAGTTCTTAGGTTTTATTCTACATGATTATTTGCATACCTTTATTAACAACAACAACACAGAAAGAACTGGCTAGCAGAGAAACTTATATAGCTGAAATTCTATAGCTGGGCAAATGATATTTTTTAGAGCGCTATGTGATTTGTTCTGTGACTGGGTATACCTTATCTTACAAGCGAATTGTGTTTCCAACAGGTTTTGTTCCAGAAAGTTCACTTATCAATTATTTAGAACTTGAAACTCATCTAGTATATTTCATATATAAATTGTTATCTTTAATGATAGGGTCCCCAGTCAACCCATAAGAGCTTGTGAAAGTAACCCAGTTTATAATTCACATACACTTGTTCTGTACTGGTCCTACCATAGAACCAAATCATCACACAGGGACAGTGTTTCTTGGAGGAGGGGGGTGAGTATTCAGAGTTGGAATTCAGGGAACCCATCTTGGCCCCCTTTAGGGGACTGAGGAGTTTTCCCTAACTCACCTGAGGGGCAGTGAGAGGACGAGTTCCCTTAGTCCCTCAGAAGGGGCTTTGAGCTTCTAGGACTGGGGACCGGGTTTCAAGAAGAGATGGGAGGTGTGGCTTGTGGAGTCACGTGGGTCAGGGATTTGCGAAGCTGGGAGTTGTGGGTTCAGGAGCTTCTCGCTGAGTTAAGGCCCTGGGAGACGTCCTCGCTCCTCGCTCCTGAGACTAGCTCCCTGCTTACTTGTTTTCTTTCCCTGTGTTGGCCTCACTGATAATCTCTTGTTCCCTTTCCTCCTAGCCCACCCTCAATTTTCATAAAGCCGTCCCCGGCTATCTAAGAAGTAGGACTTTTCATCCCTAGCTCATCACTGACTAGATTACTACAGCCTCACAGGCTTTCCTTCTCTTCTCTAGCACGGAATCAAGCAAACAGCTCTTGAGACTGGTAACAAGAAGGATATCAAAAGACAAAGAAAACATTGTCCAATACCATCACTTCTCTTATTTTCACCAAGTCCTGGTCCAACAATGGTTCATAACTCTTAGGGGAACCTCAAACCTTGAGAATCTGAAGATGGCACATTCCCATTAACCTCAGATTTTTACTGAGACTCAGCCTGTAGAGCACACAGGTTAAGAATCCTACCCTGAAAGGAGGTCAAAAATGGAACCAGTCTATGCTTTAGAACACGGCTCAGACCATAGATCCCTTGGTATTTTGTTTCTGGATTGCGGCTTGACTCTGGGGTGAAGAGCTAGACAAAGCCCAAGGGCCTGCAGAGTAGGAATGGCAAGGGTCCAGGGGGTTGGGCAATCTCAAAGTGTGCTTCCTCTTTCCCGTCTCCTTTTCCACCACTCCTTCCTTCCCCTTTCTCCTCCATTCCTGCTTCTACCTTTTCTTCTTGTGCAGTAACAGTAGTGCCACTGTGGACTGGCTTCTGGCCAGCTACACGTTTGTGTGCCCAGTGGTGAATCTGCCAGGGTGATGGCTGCATACAAGCTAGTCCCACTGCGTCTGCCCAAGTCAGGGACCAAGTGGGTCTGACTTAATTTGGCTCAAAAAAAATCTTTGCTACCTCTTAATGCTACAGATTATGATTAAGAATTTGCTAATTACAGTTCCCTCTTTGAATGGGATTTTCTTTCTGATTCTTTATCCAATTTTATATGGAAAATTTAAATAAAATTGTATTTGGTAATGTATAAGTGTTATAGAAGCACAGGCATGATGTAATACTTTGAACAAAAGAGAATATAATTAGCATAATAAAAAGTGTTTTGATGCCAAATGTGGGCTCTTAATGAGATTGGAACTTTAAATATGACATAGTGAAATGGTAAGCTGCATACGATTTTTCTGTACCCATAATAACATCTAAAATCATATGTAACCATTTTTTTCTGTTTCTTGAATATTTCACACAACTATTCTTTAAAAATAACCACGATATATTGTGTTTTTCTGATTGGCAAAAGACTAAAAAAAGGTGTGTTTCTTACTTGGTAGTAGTTCCTCAGATTTTAATTTTAATAGCAAAAATCTTAAGTGTTGATTTCGATTGCTTTTTTTAAAGAGTAGATTATATCTTAACGTATAAATAGGATTTCAAATGACAGTGTTCTTTTCTACCCCTCTATCTCTGTCACCAAATTCAAATTCATGTCTCAGCAGTTCGGGATGTTCTTCGGTGCATATCCTTTGAGCCTTCAAAATTTGATTTGACTGTGTGTTCTGATGATAGCTTGTTCAGATAAGCACACGGTGATCGTCATCTGTGTGTCTGGGCCCTAATGAACATCTGCTTTCTAGGGCGCCACAGGAGCACCTTTCTTTGTTTCCTCTTCCTTTGCCTTTTTGATTTGAATCTTGTTAAACCCTGCAAATGGGGTTGTTTTTCAGTATGCAAATACTCCCATCTCCCTTTTTGGAAAAGAAAAAAAAAGCGCCAGATATTTTAAACATGAACGCGTTGGGAATTTAAAAGGAGTCTGCAGGAAGCAAGTGCACAGCTATAGTTCTACTCTTGACCACTCAGACATGTTGTACTAAAATCATCTAGCTGAGATCATAGAGTTGGAGCTACCTGGTGGGCAATTTAATTAAATTCAACAAACACTGAGCAGGCATTGTATTAGGCCCTGGAAGGGGCAAATATGTAAATGAGGCATGATTCCTGCCATTGTGGAGCACGAGATAATTTTATTTACTTGTTTATTTAAAATTTTTATTTTAGGTAGAACATATATATAGTATAGCGCACACATTTTAAATATATAGATTGTTATGCTCATGTAATGGCCACCCAGGTCACGCTATGACATTTCCAGCACCCAGAAAGCACCCTCATGCCCCTTCTCACAGTTTCCTCCCCAAGGTATCCGCTAGTCTTACTTCTATCTTTGTAGATTGGTTTTGCCTATTCTTGTACTTCATAAAAATGAAGTCCTGGGCTTCCCTGGTGGCGCAGTGGTTGAGAGTCCGCCTGCTGATGCAGGGGACACGGGTTCGTGCCCCGGTCCGGGAAGATCCCACATGCCGCGGAGCGGCTGGGCCCGTGAGCCATGGCCGCTGAGCCTGCGTGTCCGGAGCCTGTGCTCTGCAGCGGGAGAGGCCACAACAGTGAGAGGCCCGCGTACCGCAAAAAAAATAAATAAATAAAGTCCTGTTGTATGTATCCTTTTGTGTCTGGCCTCCTTAGCTCATCATCATTTTGGTTTGATTCATCCATGTTCTTATGTGTAGCAGTCGATTCTTTTTTTAATGCTATGTAGTATTCTATTAGAGAATATATCACGATTCATTTATCTGTTCTACTGTTAATGGGCATTTGGATTATTTCAATTTGGAGCTGTTATGAATAAAATTGCTGTAATTATTCTTGTTCATACCGTTTGGTCAACATATGCATTTAGTCATAAGAGAGGAACTGGTAGGTCACATGATATGTGCATGTTCATCTAAAATGGTAGATATTACCATTTTCTAGTCCTACTGGCAAAGTGTGAGAAAGCTGTTTGCTCTGTATGTCACTAACATTTGGTATTGTCGGTCTTTTTAATTTTAGCCCTTCTGGTGGGTGGTATCTCATTATGGTTTTAATTTGTATTTCGCTGATGATTAATGATGTTGAGCACTTTTTCATATATTTATTGGCCAATTGGATCTCCTCTTTCGTGAAGTGTCTTTCAGATATTTTGCTCACTTCTTAAACATAACAGCTTTATTGAATATAATTCACATAACATAAAACTCAACCTTTTGCTCGCTTTTTAAAAAAATATCTTTATTGGAATATAATTGCTTTACAATGGTATGTTAGCTTCTGCTTTATAACAAAGTAAATCAGCCATGCATATACCTATAGCCCCATATCCCCTCCCTCTTGCATCTCCCTCCCAACCTCCCTATCCCACCCCTCTAGGTGGTCACAAAGCACCGAGCTGATCTTCCTTTGCTATGCGGCTGCTTCCCACTAGCTATCTATTTTACATTTGGTAGTATATATAAGTCCATGCACTCTCTCACTTTGTCCCAGCTTACCCTTCCCCCTCCCCATGTCCTCAAGTCTATTCTCTATGTCTGTGTCTTTATTCCTGTCCTGCCCCTAGGTTCTTCAGAACCTTTTTTTTTTTTTAGATTCCATGTATATGTGTTAGCATACAGTATTTGTTTTTCTCTTTCTGACTTACTTCACTCTGTGTGACAGACTCTAGGTCCATCTACCTCACTACAAATAACTCAATTTCGTTTCTTTTTATGGCTGAGTAATATTCCATTGTATATGTGCCACATCTTCTTTAGCCATTCATCTGTCAATGGACACTTAGATTGCTTCCATGTCCTGGCTATTGTAAATAGAGCTGCAATGAACGTTGTGGTACATGACTCTTTTTGAATTATGGTTTTCTCAGGGTATATGCCCAGTAGTGGGGTTGCTGGGTCGTATGGTAGTTCTATTTTTAGTTTTTTAAGGAACCTCCATACTGTTCTCCATAGTGGCTGTATCAATTTACATTCCCACCAACAGTGCAAGAGGGTTCCCTTTCTTGCTTTTTATATGGGGTTGTCCTTTTTATCGGTTGTAGGTTTTTAAATAAAGTCTGGATGCAAATCGTTCATCAGATATATATGTGTGAGAGTATCTCCTCCCAATTTTCAGTTTTCCCTTTCATTATCTGATTACTATCTTTTAATAAATAAAGTTCTTAATTTTAATGAAGTTCAGTTTATGATTTATGTTCACCACTTTTTGTGTCTGTTTTAGAAATCATTGCTTACTTTAAGGTCATGAAGTTATATTCCTATCTTTTCTTCCAGGAGCTGTATTTTATCTTTCACATTTAGCTCTGCAATCCATTTCTAATTAATTTTTGTGTTTGTGGATAGGGTCAAGATTCATTTCCCTCCCATATGAATATCTAACTGATCCAGCAGCATTTATTGAAAAGACATTTTCGTTTTCCCCTTTGAATTTCAGTGCCGCCTTTTTTGTAAACAGGTGACCACATTTACGTGTTTCTTTTTCTGGACTTTTTGTTTGGCTCTCTATGTATTCTTGTGTCAATACTACCTGGTATTAATTACCAGAGCAATATATTAACTGTGTATTCTTCAAAGTGGCCTTAACTATTCTAGATCTTCTACCTTTTAAAATAAATTTTAGAATAAGCTTATCAATTTTCATAAAAAAAGAAATCTGATAGAATTTTTATTGGACTGACATTAAGTCTATACATCAATATTGGGAGAAATGATATCTTCCAGTCCTTCTTAATCCTCAGCAATTAAGTCAAGTTTGGGGTTTGAGAGGGGGTGGTGGTGGTAATTATGACATCACAAGTACATTTGGCAAAATCAGTTCTGATTTTCGAAAGATTTATCCAAATATATCGTCTTTTTAATGTTACTCATTTATTAGAAAGCTCCTTTATCCTATGATTTGCTTAAACCCTTAAATAAATTGCACTTTAAAGGATTATAAATAATCCATCTAAAAATTCAAGTTACACACCTCAGTGTTGGTTACTATGCAGAGAGAGTGTCATTGTATATAATTTCATGTAATCTGTAAGAAGGATATCTCTTCTTATTTATTTATGAACTTACCACTTTTAAGTAACTGATAATAAAACACAATGGAAAATTATTGTTTTAAATGCTTATTTCTTAAATACAGCCAATGATTTCTTCAAAATTTATAGTATGATAGTTGGCATAGACTCTAAGAAAATAATTCTTTTGAAGGGCGAGAGAGAATATTCATTATCAGGTAAAAATTAATTTTGAAAAGTAGCTTATAACTGAAACTTCCCCCTTAAGAACAGATGACATGCTTTTTGATTTTTCTTGAATGCATCTCAAAATGTAACTGTTTCTCCTTTATATTCTTTATTCTCCCTTTGAGGCTTCATTTATTTGATAATGTGTCATCCAATCACCTTGTGTGATATAAGCATGATAATCAGCTGAAAATTAGTTTGTGTTTGGAGAATTTACTAACATCCCCTGTGATTTTTTTTTTTTTTTAAATATACCCTGGATATTGTGAAAACAAAGTCTGGGAATAGCTGTGCTTAGAAAGCAATAGGACACGCTGCTCTATGGGCTTCTGTTCCTTCAAACTTTTTCTTAGATGCTCTAGAAATCTCATATATATATTTTTCATGCTTTATATTTAAGGTTTTTAAGCTTTGATTACTGCCGACTTCAGCCAGCCAAAAACAACTACATAGAACTTTCAAAGCTTATTAGTTCTGGCTAGGTTAGCTTGGGTTGAGTAGGAGGTTGAATAGGTGACTTCTGAAGTCCCTTTCAACTCTAAATTTTATGATTCTGGTAATGTATAACATCCAAGAATCACAGAATGTTAGAACTAGAAGGAACTTGAAGATAATCTGATCCAAGCCACTCACTTTCCAGATGAGGAAAGCTGCCCAAAGTG
>NW_020185336.1:5984492-6007486 GCF_003031525.2 Neophocaena asiaeorientalis asiaeorientalis
GCCACACATGACTGGCCAGTGCTGTGACCTGAAGGAGGGAAGGAAGAAAGAAGGCAGGCCACACACAGCTTTAGCAGCTATTCCAGGAAACTTATCAGAGGTTGGACTGGGGTGTGAATGGGGCCAGCGTCACCAGCTGGTTTCTGACTGGAAACCAATAGTGGTCACCCTGCCGGCCAGACTCCTGCGCTTCCTTCCCAGAGCGCGGCCCCTTCTCCTGGTTTGCCACAACAGTGTCCAGATCTGATTCTGCTTTGTTCTGTTTTTAACCCTACAGGTTAGCTGGGTAGTGCTACCGTAGCTGGGCCCTGCTCATCCTCCATGGCTTCTGGCCCATTCAAGGCCTTGTCTCCTTCTGGATTCTTCCTTTACCACATTGCTAAGGGTCTTTGTTTTCATAGCCCTGGGTCTGGGGCCAAAACCCTTTCACTTTTTCAGCACGCCTGGAGCCTTCCCACACTAGAAGGATACACTCCAATCTACTTCATTCTCGCTAAACTTTCTCCGTCCTGCCATCACTACCTGCTGTAACCTGTTTGGTCACCAAAACAACAACAGTACAACAACAACAGTACAACCCAGCGAGGCTCTGATTAAGCACCTCCTTTCTTTGTTGAAGCCAACCCTCTCTTTCAGCACTCTGATGGGAACCACTTTCTTCCTAATGCCAAGCACTCCAGTTAGTCTCTAGTATCTCTTGTTTTTTTCATGAGTTGTTTGAACACAGTTGACAGCTTTCTGCATTTATATAGGATCAGGTTTCAGGAGCTCCCTTTTAGTCAATTACGTGGAAGACCTCAGAGAAAGAAAACACACAGTAGGAGGCATCAACAGGTCCATTGTGCTACTTGGATACAGCTTTTCCCTCATGCTGTTTGGATCATATACTCATTAAATACATTAGCTGGAAAGAACATGCCTGGCCATATGCCTCACTTTAGGGAAATCAAATACAGGAGAAATTGGGATATCGTAAGCAAATAAGAGAGCATGACTTTCCCACAGTTTACAAAACGTTCTCCAGTGAAAATGCCTCCCTAAGTTCATTTACATATTTCTAAGTCTTTGACAGAAAGTATAATTTAAAGTCGAGCCATCAGGAGCCATGGCCTATTAAAGAGTAATTAGATATTAAGAGAAATAGTTTGTGAAATAATTTCTTAAGTCAGTTGGAAAGGGTGAGTTTATTTTGTCGTATTAGATTTACAACCAACTTCTGAGGAATGCGTGATTGAGCAGAGGCACAGCTGTAGGAGCCTTTTGTGTTTGTTTTGTTTTGTTTCTCACTGCTTCAAAAACCCTCAGTGCTGATTGGTTCAAACCTTTTGGTTTTCCTCCTACTAGTGTGTGTAATCATGACTGGTAAACTCTGGAAGCCATGCCATGCACAGAAGGAAATGACAGAAAGGCCTGTGGGTGATTTAAAATCATCATATTAGGGCCTCTACGTTATCTGTAAGGAAAACAAATTGTTTGTGGACCATTATTAGTTGATAAGGGTCACAGTCAAGGTTTCCAGGGTGGTGGTGTTTTTAAAGATTGGGGAGAGACGTGCCTTTTTAAAACATCTTAGGGTGCCTCTTTTACAGAGCAGTTGATTTCTTGGGCCAGAAAGTTCTCTCAGGTGGAGTGAGTGAATCATCTTTAAACAACATGTTGCAGAGCAAAACGAAACAAAACAAAAAAACACCATGTTGCTCCAACATATTTGGCTATTAATAATGTGTGTGTGTAAATTGCTCTGAGTCTCTCCCAAAACACAGTGGTAGCTTTGTGTTTGAATTTCCTTTACTTATTTAATTATTGCAGGAAAGATGGGCCTGCTTGACACTTTAGAAGTCATGTACATTGTTCGTCTAAGTTAAAAACATATGTATTCCATCAGAGTGACTTAAAAGAAAGTCAGGGTTCCAGTAAGCACAGGAGTAATTATTATCCTTAGAAACAGGGAATTTTTTTCTGATCCAAGTTTACTTCCTAAACTAAATGTTTCTGTTTTTAGTAACCTTTTATCTAACTTTTTCAATATGTCAGGAAGCTTTTGAGCAAAGTTTACTCACATTTTAAAGAATGTACAGGCCTATTAAGGCAGATATATCCAGTTCTGCATTGGTTATTATATGCTCACTCTTGGGCAGCTGATAAAATCTCATTTTTAGGATGTTTAAAATATGGGGACATAAGAGTTTACTAATTTGATCTTTCCTCATTCCTTATTATATGTTAACTTTCACCAAGTGGAATTTCATTCAGACTATATGTAATAAATTTACATTATAATGTAATATAATTTACATGTTGGGAGATAAGATGGAACAAGTCAGAGAATATCAGGAAAGAAAAAGCATAGCATGAAGTTTTATGTGTATTTAAACTGAATTGAGTAACAGTTTAATGTATCATTTTGTTAACAGTAATTTGTGTGTGTGTTGTCTCCTTTATAAGAATGTAAGACTCTTAAGACAAGAAATATACCTTGTTCATTTTTGTGCCTATTACAATGCTCTGCACAATAGTAGGTAGTTAAGTAAATGTTTATTAAATTGAATCCATGTCTATTGTTTACTAATATGCTAAAGAGAATTATGAAGCACAGCCAGAATTCTTTAGGGGTGAAATGCTAATGCTTAAAATACACACATGATTGGGATAAAATGGGTTTTTACTCTAAATGACCTAAATAATTTTCTCAATCTGTAGCTTTACTATTAGACTCCTTGTGTGTGCCTAGAAGGCCATCACTACTATTAAGCTAGTTTGTCATTGTCATATAAGCATTTCATGAAGTACAAAAACAAAATATTCAAGTTAAATATAACAAATGTAATGTGTATAGAAATGAGAGGCCCGGGCTTCCCTGGTGGCGCAGTGGTTAAGAATCTGCCTGCCAATGCAGGGGACACGGGTTTGAGCCTTGGTCCGGGAAGATCCCACATGTCCGTGCGCCACAACTACTGAGCCTGTGCTCTAGAGCCTGCGAGCCACAGCTATTGAAGCCCGTGAGCCACAGCTACTAAAGCCCGCGCGCCTAGAGCCCGTGCTCTGCAACAAGAGAAGCCACTGCAATGAGAAGCCCGTGCACCACAATGAAGCGTAGCCCCGCCTCGCCACAACTAGAGAAAGCCTGCGTGCAGCAACCAAGACCCAATGCAGCCAAAAATAATAAATAAATTAAATAAATAAATTTAAAAAAAAAGAAATGAGAGGCCCATTAAAATGAAAATTTTACTTGTAATTTTTTGAATAACATATGGATGGGGCATTATTATTGAAAAGCAATTAAATATTTTACAAGGGCTACATTTCTAAGAACGATATTTTTTAGGATTAGCTGGAGGTCTCTAAGGGCCTAGAATTGTGTCTGGAAGGGTTTGTGATTATAGTTGTCAGGGTTTTGACAGGAAACATCGCATACTCAAACTCGGTATTCAAGAGATGTTTAATAAACAAGGATATTTACAAATGTGTTGGCAGGACTTAGGGAAACCAAAAACGGATAATGA
Organism: Neophocaena asiaeorientalis asiaeorientalis; assembly: GCF_003031525.2. Lineage (NCBI taxonomy): Eukaryota > Metazoa > Chordata > Mammalia > Artiodactyla > Phocoenidae > Neophocaena > Neophocaena asiaeorientalis. The sequence continues at coordinate 5,987,996 of NW_020185336.1, forward strand.
CATGTTCTGAGGCCAGCAAAAGATGGGTATTTTTACTACACAGGGCCTGAAGGGCTAGAGGTGGGAGCAGTTCCCAGAAGCTAGAAGGGTAACCCTGCGAAGAGGGCTGCCTGAGAGGAGCGGTGACCTTAGCTGAGGACCAAGGCCAACCTAGGCTGGGCAGACATCCCTCACTTTCCTCCCATTTTTGGATCTCCTGAGAGTGCCTCCAATTGGAAACCGTAGGAAGCCAGAGGGAGGAGGATCCCTCTGATGCAGGGCATTATGGGTCAGCTTCTCAGGGCACAGAATAGGGTAGAGAAGGTGGAGAGGCAAATGGAGGAATGGGGATCGGTAAATATTTGTCAAATAAATAAATGGCTGCTTACTACTTAATGAATAGCTTTCTTTTTCTTTCAATTAACTGTGCCACTTATTGCCTTCTTAAAAATCTGCATTATTCCTTGATTGAGATAAGCAGTATTTAGTAGAGTGCCTACTATGTGCAAAGCATTTTGCCAGGCCTGTTGCTATCAATAGCAGATAACTTTCTAAAATTGTCTGCTAGTGGAGTTGTACCTTGCTTTACACAATAGATATTGAAAACAACTAAACAAGTGTTGACATTAAATACTTTGAAATGACATTATAAAGTAATCCAAAGAACCTCATTTCAAGTAAATTTGGGAAGCTTGCTCTTTAAAGCAGTCCTTTAGTGCAGCTCTGTCCAGTAGAACTTTCCACAATTATGGGAGTGTTCTATATCTGCATTGTCTGATGCAGTGTCCACTGGCCCCGTGGAGGCTACTAAGCACTTAAAATTTGGCTTGTGTGACTGAGACGCTAAATTAAAAATGTTTAGCCACATGTGGCTAGTGGCTCTCATATTGGGCAATACAGCTGTAGTAAATTGTTAAGGAAGTATGGGCTACCTGATTTAATTTTTGTGGGAAATCCATTTTGAAGTAAGAAGTTGGATCCTGCCTTTACAGATTTTCAGATTGCTAGTCTCCATGTATAGGAACCCTGCAAATACTGGTGACCAGAATGTAAAGGGAAAAGAAATCAAAAGCACCCAAGATGGAGTTGGTCCTAAAGCTTTTTGGCTAGTAAAAGTAAAGCATAAGATGCAAAAACCCTTTTATGTTATATAGTATATGCTTTTACAAATGTAGGTTATGTTTATTTAGACTGAGTTATGTTTAAAAATAGACCACTGTGTCCAGGTTTCTCATCATTAAAAAGTCTACTTCAATTACAAAACAATACATTTATTTCCATAATGTAGATATTTTGTACCATACTAGTCGCTTCCATTCTTAGCCAATTGGTTACAAAGAAGATATTCAAAGAATGAAGCTAGGAAGTCTAGTATGTATCCAGCTAGAAGAAAATATGACTAATGATATATTAAAAGTGTATATATCTTCTCTTTAAATCTTGATATTTAGAGTTTCATTTTTTGTTTATTTTCTTGGGTTTACTGTGTATATATATATATTATATACATATAATATATCATATATATTCAGCTTTATGATAAAATCTGAGATTTTTCTTGGCCATTTTTATAAAGTTTTCTTCTTTTTAGTCTGTCTTTAGAAATCTGCATTACACTAAGTCCAGAATCTGAAAAAACAATCACTTGAAGTTCATAATTATTCCATAAGGAAAAACAGATGATTACATCATGGATATGACATATTACCTGTAATGCAACTGAAAATATTTTTCAGGACATTAAGTTCATGGATATTTGTTTTCTGATTATTCTTATTCTATTCAAGCCTACCTTTTGCTTGCCTTTTCCACATTGTGCTTTATTTGATTGGTCTTTAGTAGGCCATAAGAATTATATATGAGACTGTGCCTTTTAAAATGAACAAGGTCTAAGGTCATTATGACAGATTTAAAAAATGACTCTTGCTGTACAAACTCAAGAATGTTTTTGTTTTGTTTATTGTGGTGATATATACATAACATAAAATTTACCATTTTAACTATTTTTAAGCATATAATTCCGTGGCACTAAGTCCATTCACATTGTTGTACAACTATCACCACTCAAGAACATTTTTCAGTCCCTAATATTGAGAGGTGACGTTTCCAGTTTCATGGAGATTTTTTTTTTTTCTCTTCTAAAAAGAGCAACAAAATCATCCCCAAATTCTTGTTTGTGCCAGTAAGGAAACATCTGCTAAAATCCTATCAAATGGCATATTGTGAAGTGGTATTAAATTAGCGTAGCTACTGTAAACTTGTTCATCAATATACAAAAAGAAGTTGTTGAAGTAACTTTTAAAATGAAACGGCACTTTAAATAGGAAAATGCAGTTATTTGGCCTCTTTCCATTTCAGTTTTGAAGGGATTTTGTCAGAAACCCAACAAACACTATAGACCAATGATATGGTGTGTGCTGAAGAAAGGTGTGATTTAATGTATGGGATGTGTCACACTTTGTGACTCACCTTCCTTTAATGTATTTTTCAAGTTTGTATAATAACATCCATACTTAAGCTTCCTTTCTTTTATTCCTTTAATTGAGTTCTTGAGATGATACTAACACAGTAATGAAATTTTAACTCACTTTTATGTGTGATAAAACGCATAATTGACTCATAATATTTTGGGAAATTATAAAAGATAAAACCAGCTTTCTTCCACAACATGAGTTCTGCCTACTTATCTGTTGCCGTAGTTACCAGGTAAACACTAATAAAACCAAAGGGGCCTCAAAAAAGTTTCTCACATCATTTGCATTGAAAATTCTTCATAGGACCTTTTAAAAATATTATCTGGGTAGGGGAAGGAAAGATTTACGTAATGGAAGAGAAGTCAAACTTTATTTGAATATAGAAAGAGAGTTGAAGGGGTAGAAATCTGTATTGCTGAGAAAGGAGTTTTCAGAGCAGACTGTTTCTGGTATTTTATACGAATTATGTGCAGCTATTGCTTTGAATAAATTTTGCTGCCCTGCTGAGATTTCCTTTTTACAAATCCTGGAGCAATTATAAGATGGAAGTCTGGAATGTATAAACAATGTCCTTTGAACAGTAAATGAGACTCATTCTTATAAAACTCAAGGGTAGGAATGTACTACCTTTTATTCTGTTTCTCTGCCTTTCCTTCCTCCGTAATCATTGCACAGAAACTTGTGTCTACTTTGAGTGGACAAAAACAGGAATTTTGACTAGAAGTTCTTTTAAAGTATCATTTCTATCAAACTAACAAAATCTCTCCATTGCTATAACACAATAAACAGTATACTTAATAACTGTTCAGTATAGCTATTGATTATATATTTCTATATCTCCAACCTTAGCCCAACAAACTGTAATAGGTTACCTTTTTCTATAGACCTGGAAAACAAAGTACTGCTCCAAGTCAGTTTCATGGGGAGAAAAATGACACCCTTAGAGCATAACATTAGGCTGAGTTTCCAAATGTTAGCTTGTTTTATGTGACAAAGCAATCTGCACTAATCATGGCAAACAATATATCAAATCCTAAAGAGGAGTCAACTGTCACTTGGAATTAACTGTAAAAAGCCTGAACTCCATTATTTTGCTGAACTTACAGACCTTATACAATGTTTACAATAAGGTTTGGAGAGTTGCCTAGTGTTGGAATATATACAATTAAACAACACAGTGGAACGGCCCTTTTATGTCAGCACTGCAAAAAGACCGCCATTATGCTCACATGATAGTCATTCTTGGAACTCTTAACATAAACAGGAGTAGAGAACATTCATTTGTAATTCTGTCTAAGTGCATGTGGGATTTTATTTTATTTTATTCACATAAACCCCCATGGAGACTAAAGATAGCAATAATAAAGGGATCACCGAGTGAGAATTATTTCTTTGTCAAAGAATGTCATACTTTTATTTTGTTGGCAACTGAGCCTAAGTACTTAGGTCTTTGGACTTTTATGTAAGCTTCTATAAACAAGGCAGATTGTGTTTAAACTGATTACAAAGTGAATTTATTTGTTTGAAGATACTTTTACACTAGAAATTAATACAAAATGCAGCTCCTGGTTCCCTCTTTCAGACGTCTATCAAAAATAACAAATGTAAAGAGGCAACAGAATATCATAGATTAAAATGAAACCAGACATAGGCTGTGTTGAATCCACATCATGTTTCCTTGAAGTTAGATTAGGTCAATTTAATAGTTACAGCTAGACCAGAAAGGTTGATCCTTCAGTGCAACCACAGGAGGGAAAGATACACAACTGAAGCAATTTCTTGTTTTTGGAAAGTGGAAATATTTAAGATATTGATTTAAGTTCTGTCTTTCAGTAATATAAATATATATTTTTAATACATGTATTGGATTTTCCCTGTAGTATTTTTTTCCTATAGGCTTCCCAGGGATGTGTTTGGCTTTATAATTCTGAAAATTAGTTTACATTGATAGCAAAATAAAGCATAGCTGTAATCACATGACTCAATATCAAGAGGAAGATTTTAGCTCAGTTTAGATCACTGGAGCCAGTGACTCCAGCTGTTTTTGCCTCTGTTTTCTAGTCTGTTGTCTAAAATTTGGGAATTTGTTAAGCATGTTTCCAGAGAGGTTTGAACTGCTTGACGGAAACTTGACCTGTTAAATGGCCAAAAAAAAAGGACTGTCAATTTGTATATGAAAAGTTTGCAGGATATTTGAATGACTGAGTGTTAAAGCACCTCAGAACATAAAAGGTTATCTGAAATATGATTTTTTTCAGTAAAAAATGAAATGTTTGCCTCTCCCTAATCCTGGCCTGAAATTTGTAGTTTAGAACCCTCAATACAGACCACTTTTTGTCCTTTACTTTCGCTTGTAGTATGAATCCTTCTCTCCACTTCTCTAAATACCTGGTGGGCCTCCACTTATAATTAGAATAAGTGAAAGATTATTAGAATTAATAATTAGACTAAGGATTTCCCAAACATGGTTTTGACCCTATTTGGACAGGGTCAACCAGATGCCCCAAGTATCCTTTAAATAACCAGTGAATCGATCATCTGTATGACTAGACTGTTCTTGCACCCATTTATGTGTTTAAGGACACTCAGAGCAATAGGATCCACATACATTTGTGCAGTACTACTGGACTTCTTTTTTTTTTTTTCAAGAAAATACACATTTCAAATGTTTCCTCTATTCCTTTCTTTTCATAATTTCAAGACTAAGTTTGGTTTTGATTTTATAAACTTTAAAACTATCTCTTTCAAATTAATATTTTTCCAGAATGAAGAATCCTAATTTTATATTTCTTTTCTTTGAATCATTTTAGTTGATAATGTAGTTTAGTTGTTTGGAAGGGCAATAATTACAACTTCACAGAGTGACCTAATGCACTTGAATTTTGTGCATAGTAACATTAGATTTTCGATTGTATTTCTATTAAATAACTCGCCATGCCCAATGTTAATTGCTCCTTGGGGTTACGGTTCGTGTTGAGCTGCCACCTTTCAGGTGGTCCAAAATGACTCCCAGATACCGTTCCAGTTGCAGCTGGTAGTTTAGTGGGCTGTGTTAGTCTTACTCATGGATATTGAAGATCATCTGTCACCTTTTTGATTCACTTTCCCATTTTCTCAGCCTCATCAGCACAGTATGTGTCGTGATGAAAGGAAAGAGTGGTATATGCAGATGTGGCATTTCAATGCGTGCCACTTCTTTCAAATTTGATATAAAAATGTTAAGTTAAGCTGGACATGAGTCTGACAGAGACCATTCTTAGAACTTAAAAGAATTATGTCATGATTCTCATGTTGGTTTCTTGTTACATTTCCTTCCTTTCTAATGTTCATTGCACAGATACTCTTACGCAGGCATATGGAGGATTCACAGGTAGGAAGACATATCCCCACTCTTGGAGAGAGTACAGTACAACTAGGGGACATAGTAGGTAATTAATAGCCGTTAATTTGAGTTGAGGGCTGTGGATGGTATGAGGAGAGTGGTCTATGGGAAGGTGGAGAAATAGACTTCACTTCAGGATAAATCCAAAAAATCTCTGTGGATGGGGCAACATCTGTGCTCAGCTTTTGATAGCAGGGTGATGATGATCAGTGGTGTCGGTGGCAGAATAACATTGGTATGTTTGGGGCGGACTAGAAGGGCAGTGCAGAGAGCCTAGCATCCGTGTAGGAAGACAAGGCGAATGAAAAGGTCTTGCTTTATCCCTTGGGCAGTAGGGAGCGATTATAGGTTTTAAGCTGAGAAACAGTAGCATTTCAGGGAAATTAATCCAGTAGATGCAAAACAAATGGGTTGGAAGTGAGGGGGACTCTAAGCATAATAAGGCTTTTTCTGTACATATTTTAAAGTGGATTCTGTGGCTACTGTGTCAGAGATTTCTTGAAAACCCCTAACTAAGAATATAGACAGTACCTAACGAAGGTACTGTCTATATTCTTTCAAATATTCTTTCAGTGTTAAACAGTTCTTTTCACTACTGACCACAAAAATATTTAAGTGCAAAATCAAATGTGCCTGTGATATGTACAAAAGACATCTAGGCAAAGTGATTCTGTGTTTTTTCCTTAATTGTTTGAATTTGGAATCCCACTTTATAAGACTCAAGTTCTATGTAAATTCATCCTGCGCGACTGCAGGTATAGGCTATGAGAGAATTCATTGTAGTAAGGTAAATTGTTTTGAACAACAGTAACAAAAATAATAGTGATAATGATTACAGCTAACATTTTTTGAATATTTACTATATGCCAGGCACTGTTCCAAGAAGTTTATGTGTATGCAAATCACAATTGTTAAAATATAATATATAGTTAAGTATGAATGGGTCTCATATTAAACAATAGAAAAATGGGAAGAGAAAAACAAATTGGTGTGCTTGATAAATAGAACAAATTTAATCTATAAATATTGTCTCTTTTCATATAATCAAGAAAACACCCATGCACTAGGCCCTGTGGGAAATGAATGACGTCACTGTTTTATACTGACAATTGAAAAAATCTATAATATAGTTAATTAACATATGCTAGAAAGTAAAAATAAATTGGGTGAACAAAATAATATTTGGGGAGTGTGAAGTGGAGCTATTCCAAGCAGAATACCAGCTTGGATTTGTTTTTCTTTTACATCTACACCCGCACAACAGCCTTATGGATTTAAAAATAATTATGTGCAGTTTTATCGTCTTGGCTCTGGAGCACTGCACTCAGTGAAAATCATAGTTATCTGCGTTAGGAGGCTGCCGATGCAGCCTGAGCATCTTTTATTAAGAATCTTGTCTCATTCTGCCTTTCAGAAATGTATAGCCCCGCCCCCTTCATTGTTTTATCTCTTCACTAGGAGGTCAGCTTTTTGTCTCCTTAACTTTATTCCTTTTTTTGAAATCTCTCTTTTACTCACTTGTGGAGTTACAGTACAGAATGTGTATCTCCTATAATTATATATCTTGTGACAACTCTCTTGATGCTTCCCAAGAATAATTTCTGAGTTGTTTGCATAATCCTGTGGCTTGAGTGAGAGTTAGTTATAGGGATACCAGTAAGGTCCTGAGAGAAAACAGAAGGGCCAGATATAAATGCTGAGATTAGTGGCTCCCTGAAGAAAAACACCCCGTGGGAAGGTGGGTACCAATGTGGGCAGTTAGAAAGCTTTGGATAGTGATTCTGGTGTAGGGTTGTCCAACGTGGGCGAAGCTGAAAACTACTAGAGAAATGACGAGCTTAGAAAATGCTGGACGTCCCCGGGGCCCCGAAGCCCTGAGTAGCCATCAGGGGCCACATAACTTGCATGGGCAGAGTCCGAGGAAGCCCGGAGTCAGGGCTATGGTGGGAGCAAGTACCCAGGGGATGAGAATCAGACCCAGGCAAGAACCTCTGGTTCTTTCACGTCCAGGGAGGCGGACAGAGAGGATTCTGGTTTAAGTTAAGGTTGAGAATGAGGGTAGATTTGGAAAAGAGACTGAAAATGCTATGGAAGAATGATCTGTCTCTGTAGATGTCACTTATATGTGGAATCTTAAAAAAATGATACAAATGAACTTATTTACAAAACAGACGTAGATTCACAGACTTAGAAAACAAACTTATGGTTACCAAAGGGAAAAGCGGTGTTGGGGGGTGGGATTTGGGATTAACAGGTACACATTACAGTATATAAATAAACAACAAGGACCTATTGTATAGCGCAGCAAACTATACTCAGTATCTTGTAATAACCTGTAATGGAAAAGAATCTGAAAAATATATATATAAGTATAACTGAATCACTTTGCTGTACACCTGAAGCATTGTAAATCAACTATACTTCAATTAAAAAAAAAAGGATCTAATGTGTAAACATGAGCCAGGCCACGTGGAATTTGAGAGTACGTACCTGTAATATGTCTAATTTGTATGTAGTTTATTCCCTGAGATTCTCTTTAATGTTTGCTTGTAAACAGTTACCAAGTCAATCATTTTGTCTATTTTAAATGACTTTCTGAACATGTGGTACTTCAGAGTGGGGACGGAGGGCATTGTAAGAAGAGTACAAAGGCATGAAATCAAGTGGTTTTGTCTTAGGAGGAGAAACCCGTGTTCCTTCAAATGATGGTAACAGAACATTTCCCATGAAGTGGCATCAAACAGAGACTTTTTGTTTAAGGGTCCCCAGGGTCTGGGTTTTGGCATGTATACATGTAATAATCCCAACACAGGTAAATACTGACTGTATCATGGGTAAGGGCAGAACTAATGCTAACAATTTTTTCAGTGGGCTGTTACTAAGCTAGCCCTGCTACCTCTTTTCATGCAAGAGTTCAAATTTCTCGTGGCCAATAAATTAGGTGTTCACTGTTCAAAGCTGAATTAATGAGTAATAGTTGCTTCAATGATTTCTTACAGTTTTTTAAAAAAGGCTTAAGGATAAAGTTCCCTCCAACTTTCCTGCCCAAGATAGAAGTTAATGTGCCACAGCGGGCTTCCCTGGTGGCGCAGTGTTTAAGAATCCGCCTGCCAATGCAGGGGACACGGGTTCGAGCCCTGGTCCAGGGAGATCCCATATGCTGTGGAGCAACTAAGCCCGTGCACCACAACTACTCAGCCTGCACCCTAGAGCCCACGAGCCACAACTACTGAAGCCCGCGCTCCTAGAGCCCGTGCTCTGCAACAGGAGAAGCCACCGCAATGAGAAGCCCACGCACTGCAATGAGGAGTAGCCCCTGCTCACCGCAACTAGAGAAAGCCCACGCGCAGCAACGAAGACCCAACACAGCCAAAAATAAATAAATAAAATGAATTTATATAAAAAAGAAGTTAATCATATGTACTTATGCTATATATTTTAACCAAATGATCAAAATTGCATGTCCCACATGCTGTACGTAATACTGTTATTTTGTATGAGAGCTAATCAAAGTTATCAGAAAGTAGTTTATATATTTTTTGTTGAAATTGGAGGAATGAAAATAAGCTTACTTCTATTAAAGCTATTTATTTGTTTGTTTGTTTTTTATTGAAGTATAGTTGATTTACAGTGTTTCAGGTGTATGGCAAAAAAGCAGACTAAAGACAACCTTTCAATGCTAGACCATAGAAAAACAGACCCAAGAAGGGGGGGACCTGTGCATTTCTCCTCTAACCATTTTGGGACAGCAGTCTCACCATTTTGGGACAGCACTCTCACCATTTTGGCAAAACAATCCAAAAGTAAATCAGATAGAAACATGAATCTTTGTTCCCAGAGAGACTGTTAGTAAGCCGCTTGCAAGCATGGGTCGTGCCTTCAAATTGCTTTGAAACCTCTGTTATACGTATAGTGGATACATACGAATAAACACTTGTCGAGTGACCCAGATCCATATATAATATCATCTTATTCGTTTTAAGAAAACAGCTACTGCATTTCCTTAATTCCAAGTGTACACATTTCCCCCCAATACTTAACCTTCCCTGAAATCAGAGTGCATTGTCTGGTTGGTGGCATGTTTGAGGGGTTGCCAGCCTGGGTGAAAGTCCAGTTCTGGAGGGGATTTGTGGATTTGGGTTTACTTGTGATAGCCACCTGGGGACACTACCAATCTGAGCCCACTTGAAATTAAATCTGCTTGAGGTTTTGTTGTGCCACACTGGTTGTGTGGATATCGTACCAGCTGGTACTTAAAATTCTTGGAGGAGGTTTTTTTTTCTTCTCTTCCGCTAGTCATGAGCTTGAGACATGCACATTTCCTTGCTGTATCTTTCAGTGCAGTTAAGTTTATTTCTTGTTTGCCCTACTCCAGATAATGGGACCCCCTTGCTCTCCCCATTTTCTATAGAGTTCTTCTATCAGATTCCTCATTTTTTATTTCGAAGTGGTATGTAGAATAATGGTGTATCTTGTTGTTGATGGCATCTTAGGTTTCATGAAATACAGTATTTGTTCAGGTTGCAGTTATCCAGCTGATCCATGGCACCTGAAAGCCCAGACAGAGGTTCTGCTGATTGGCTGCTACTGGGGCCAGAAAGCTTATTTTGTGTAGAAGATGGTTACAATACCCTCGTGGATCTGAAGGTATGAGCCAATGTGGATGACAATTAATGTCTTAGTGTTAATTCTGCTAAGCCTCTTTGGGGTTTGGGGAACAAAGTCCCACTGTACTCCATCATGGTTCCTTGCAGGTGGCACTCAAGTGATACAGTCCAGAATCCAAGAGGTATTTAATCAAAAGCCCTCATTCTTCTCATTAGTTCTGACTACATACTCTTTCTTTTCCTTTATGGCTAAGTTTCCACTTTACAAACTTACTGGTCAGTTGCATCCTTTTGCATTTCTCATAGTAATTGATCCTTGCCCATTTTTCTGCTATCACATGTGCAGAGTAGAATGGCCTCCCAAATTGTAATCTCCACTTGTTAACAGACTATTCATTTCTCTCCTTCATGATTGTTGCCAACACTTTCTAAATGCTTCTGTCCCAGGTGATTCTCTTCCTCTTTGGGAAAAGAGACAGGAGGAAGAGAATGAATATTTATTTATTGCCTACTATTGTCAGGTACTCTATGAAATTATTTTCTTTAATCCTGACAACAACCTGTTGAAGATAATTATTATTATCCCATTTTACGTAAGAGAAGACTGAGGTTCACAGAGGTGAAGCACCTGCCCGAGGCAATGCAGTAGGTAAGGAGTTGAGCCGGGATTTGAACCCTGCGTCAGACTTCAAAGCCAAACTATTTTCACTCTACTTCATCTTTTCATTTGAGGGCAGAGCTTCATGTAGGTTTTTTTGTTTTGTTTTTTCAATTTCTCTTAGGCTCACTGAAGTGATTTATTCACAATAGAGATTGAATACACATATAGAATTCCACTAAAGCAGGTGCTGCATCTGACTATATCATAGGTGTTGGCCCTGAAGCTCGAAATTTGGGCTTTTGTTTTGTGTATGTGTGTTGCATACTTGTTAGATTTTGGTTACTGTGCTAACATTTGAGAAATGAGTGTTTTTACCTCAGATAAAAATAAAACTGAGTGCTCGCTAATCTAATTCTCAAATTTAAAAATCTCAAAATTAGTCTGATATCTGCTTTGGTGTCTCATTCTTCATATAGGTATCTAATTTAGAGTTTTTACTCTTTAGGATTTGGCAAAGCATCAATTGAAAGCAAATAATATTTTGTATTTACATTTAGTTATGTTCTGAGACGCTCTATAACTTACTACTGCATAATTTATTGAGTGAATTTAATGTCGTAAAAGAATGATTTTAGAAACTTTTATTTTTAAAGGTATGATTGACAGACATAATGTAACTCACTGGGGATGGCAATAAATTGCAATAAGATTATAATCAAAGCACTTTGAGTGTGTATGTACCATATGATAATAATACATGAATATGCTTTAGGCTAACACAGACTTTTCTGCTAAGTGTGAGAATTACCTAGAGAGGGAGGTTTTATGGAAGCTAGATGACATTCATAATTACTAGGTAAAGACAAATTCAGGAGTGTGTGTGTGTGTGTGTGTGTATCCTCTTGTTTCCCACCGCTTGATCAGATCCAAGCATAACTTGGGTAATCTGAACTAGGCTTCTAATCTGATGGGTTCTACTGTGAATTTTGATGACTGATGAGCAGTCTCAGGAGAAGGCAATAGAGAGAGGAGAGAATTCTGTCCCACAGTCCTCACACTTGGTTCCTGAGGCAAGCCTGCTTTAATGATTTCTTGCTGGGATTCCTTATTTCTCTTTTTTTTTTTTTTTTTTGCGGTACGCGGACCTCTCACTGTTGTGGCCTCTCCCGTTGCGGAGCACAGGCTCCGGACGCACAGGCTCAGCGGCCATGGCCCACGGGCCCAGCCGCTCCGTGGCACGTGGGATCTTCCCGGACCGGGGCACAAACCCGTATCCCCTGCATCGGCAGGCAGACTCTCAACCACTGCGCCACCAGAGAAGCCCGGGATTCCTTATTTCTGATACTGGCTATGATTGGTTAGTATCTGACTTTTTCTCACCCTTAGACCTGATCCCTCTTTGAAAGTAAATAATAGGGTTGCCTGACTACAGTTGTGAGGGCTGACAGGTGATGACTGAAAAAGTGGTACCTTTCTCATCTTTATCAAATAAAAAAGGTTGAATGAAAAATGTAGTATCGAGTTTGGCAGGAGTAATAATGTTGGAGTTAGGCCGCAATATTGGGACCTGATTTTTTTCAGTGTAGGTGGTGATGTATGTTTGTTTTGCGAAGACTACGCAGCTACCTTAGAGAAAAACAGGAGAGACAAGACTTTGAGTTTTGAATTTCTACAGAGTTGAGTCATAAAATGTTGGACGTGCTGTTGTAGTGTTGCAATGACTATGCCAAAGTCAAGTTTTACTGCATCACATATTGTTGTCATTAGTAGTGACAGGCTGGCCAATTAATCTGTCTCTTTGGAGAAAGAAAGATTAACTTACTTGTCTTTTTGTCATTATGATTGTCTGATAATAACTCAACTTTGGAACATCTTCAAAACTCATTTGCTTCAATGCCCTTTGAAGAACTCTTGGCCAGAAGATAGTTAAAGATAAATATTGACAATTATATTTGTGGAACTCTAGTACTATGCTATTCTGTAAATAAGTACATTGCAATTACTCTTGGGAAAATTCAGACCTCATGGAGATCCTTCCTTATTGTATATAGCAACCTACATTGTGGAATGCGACACAATTCCTATTAAATAGGATTAGTCCATTCATGTGGGCCGCACAAGGGCAAGGATCTTTTCTTGTTCTTCATATCCCAGAATTAATGACACGTTCAACAAATATTTGTTGAATGCATGAGTATATGGGCAATTGAATGATTTTAGAGAACATGTATGACTTTTAAATAAAAGGTATTTAAAGCTATACTGTTTTAAAAAAACAACCTCCAGAAAGCGTCAGAGAATAAGAACCTGTATATCTACCTTAAAATGTTAATAGTTATTAACATTTGCCATATATGCTTTACCTCCTGTTTTCTTCTTAATCGAAGAAATAAAATAGTGCCTTCACTCCTTCCTCAGAGGCACCTCTCACCATGAATGTTGAGACTATTCTTCATGTTTGTGTCCTTATACTTTTCCTACATTTATGTGTATCAATAAAACAAGATATAGTAGAGGATTATTTTGAGTTTTTACATTTGCATTTATGATATCATACTATGTGTATGATAGCGTATCATTCTGCAGCTTTGTTCATTCACAGGTTACGTTTATGAGAACTGTCAGTGTTGATTACATATAGATCAGTTTTATTCATTTTATTCCTTAGTAGTTTTCTGTCTTATACATTAATTTGTCTACTCACTTTTTGATGCGTATTTAGATTGTTGCAGGTTTTTTCACTGTTCTGGAAATATCTCCACGAATATCTCTCTATGGGTCCCTTTGTTGCCCATGTGTGGGAGCTCCTCTGAGGCCTGTTTCTGGCAGGGGGGTGGGAGGTCTTGGTGTGTCCTGTGCTCTCTGAAAGGGCTGTCTTAATATATCCTGACACCAGTGTGCAGGAGAGTACCTTTCCTCCATATTCTTTCAAACAGGCTTTAGTATTTAGTTAGTAAAATATGCAAAGTGGGTTCTTTTAAAGTTCACGGTAGATGGCTTCACTGTTACTTAATTTCGCAAAATTCAAATTCTTTTTCATAACCTTAGAGGAGAAGGAAGACAACATAGTAAACAAAGCCTTGTGAATGAAAAAAGGGAATAGCCATGGAATAAAATAGGAGACATTAAGTTAAAAACCCTTTGGATGCCCTTCACTGAAGGTTTCTGTTGAACCACACTGAAGTGCATCTCATTCTCAGAGGGGTGGTGACTAACCCCCTCCCCACTTCCCATGACAATCCTGGCTGAAAAGACTCCATAATAATCGGTTTTCAGCCCTAAACACTAGGTCTCGTAGCAGCCTGAACTGATGCTTTTGAGAGGCATATTATAAAATGAAAGTAGATATCTAATGAGAGGTTCTGGATTAGGTAGCTTAAGTGAGTAAGAATCAGCTTCTACAGTGATTGGATTAACCATCCTGACCAATCTGAACATCTTTCTGAACCTCTTTTTTCTAGAAAAGGTATCATCTCTTTTATGTGGAAACTACTATTAGCAGAAATGAAACCCTGGTTTTGTCTGAAAAAAAAAGCATTATGACTAATTTTATGGATCAAGTTTTTTTTCTCTCAGCTCCTGTGTTCTGTTTTCTTCTCATTTCTGCAGGAAGAGCCCATTTCCTTGCCACGCTTTTGCCTTTAATGTATAAATAGCAAGTGTTAGATGGCCTTTACCTCAAATCTCTTCCATTCATCTCAGGTTCTCATTCTTCAGTTGAAATGGCCCGCTAAATCTGGCAAATGACCATGGTTAATATGTTCTTTACCTTTTGCCCAAATTCTCTGTTTCTCTTGCCAAATATTCTTATTGTTGAGAGTATCATTTCCACTTACCCAGTTCTAGAGTCTCCAAAATCACCTGGTTGTGAAGTTTTCCTCCTGAGTACCGCTCACTGCCCTTGCCATCAGAAAATCAGCCTTTTGTCTTTTGTCCCTTTCCTCTCCTACCCTCATCTGACCGGTGTGAGATGTTAAATTCTAGGATAAAAGAAGGTCTCCTCGGGCTTCCCTGGTGGCGCAGTGGTTGAGAGTCCGCCTGCCGATGCAGGGGACATGGGTTCGTGCCCAGGTCCGGGAAGATCCCACGTGCTGTGGAGCGGCTGGGCCCGTGGGCCATGGCCGCTGAGCCTGCGCGTCTGGAGCCTGTGCTCCGCAATGGGAGAGGCCTGTGTACCACACACACACACAAAAAGAAGGTCTCCTCAGGGCTACCTTGAGATGCCTGGGCAAAAGGCAGGCCTAAGAGTAGAGGGCAGGAGTCACGTGCTTGTTTTTCCTATATAGTACTTAGCACGTTGTGAGCTCAGTAAGTCTTAAGCACAAACTCTTCAGTGTCTGCTTGCCAGTTATTGTGATAAATGGCACAGAACAGATTGGTTTTCCTCAAAACACAGTATGCTTTCAGGCCACTTGAATACCCTCCCCCAGATGAAGTTGGTGCACATCCAAGTTTGGGGCCCACTGGGCTAAGCAGAAGAGAGCTGGGGAAGGAAATTGGTGGGGGCAGAGCACATAAAACAATACTAATAGCTGAAACAATAATACTAACTGGTGTTATCTGTTGTTCAGGGTCATCTGCTCTGCTCCTTGCCTTCCGTTGCCATAGAAAACTGAAAATTGATTCAATTTATTAAATCAAGAAGATGACAATGGTGATTCCATTCAGCTGCCTATAAACCTGAGGGATTCTTTCACAGCTAAGCAAACAGCTACATGGCTAATGCCTAAAAGAAAATAAGCAGCAGGTCCAAGGGAACTTAAACTCTCTCCTTTCGCTGACTCCCTTTCTATTATATTCTACTGGAAACGTGTATCCGTGAAGAATTTCTGAGTCATTTGCTGTAGGCAAATACTTGTGTGGGCCTAATGGAGTATAGAGCAGTGAAAACAGAGGTCATAACTCAGGGAGGAGGGCGGGCAGTGGCGGTGATGGATGTGAACTAGGGCGGGGTGTCTTCTGCAGCCTTCGAGGCCCTGTTGCACTTGCCACGGTCCCAGAGCTCTTATAAAGCCACACCAGCCACAGGGGCTCTCCTTCCAGAGGTGATGGAGGTGTAGGCTCGGGCCCTTCAGCGACCACTGTGCTGACTTTACAGAAGTAAAAGGAAAGGGACAGGAAGTCACACCCTGCCCCACACATACTTGAATTGAGTGAAGTAAGTTCTAGAACTGGAGACGAGACCACAGCCACCCTGCCTCTCTCTGAGGTTTGTAATGTCACCATTTACACTTTGTTCCTTCCGTCAGAGCATTGTCTTTGGTTCAGAAAAGAAGCACATTTTCTGAGAGGGATAATATTAAGCTTCATTGCTCATCTCACTCTTATTGTAGCAGACTGGATGAAGAACAAAGAGCAAAGAGCATGTCTATAGAAGAGCTATGGTCACCAGAGCGGGGGATGGGGGATGGTCATTCCTCAGGGAGCTTAGGGACCAGAGAGAAACCCACCCCCGCTCAGTGTGGTTGTCATATTAGTAAAATGAGGATAAGGTGAGCCAAGGGCAGCCTTCAAGGAGCAAAACAACCAAAGAGAAAAATAAAGAAAAAGCAGTGGGTTGTCTGATGACCTGTGTTAGAAAGCGGAGTGGGCACTCTTGCAGCAGCAGCTCTGGGACTTCCTTCTCCTGGTACCTCACCAGCCCATGACCTGTGGCCAAACCCCAGCGACCTTAACCGAGACTCAGCCTCTCTGAGCTGCAGCGTCCTTATCAACGAGTTGTCCTTTCTGGAGCCTGGCTGTTGATTCCCTTACCTCCTGGTGACATGCTAAATGTTGAAGGCTCCCAGATCTGGTCACCACCTTCTCCTCTTACCCTCTCACTTTGTGCTTCTCAGAGTCATTACGTGGCCTCAACTTCTATCCCCACAGAAAAGCCAATGCATCCCCAAATTGATGACCAGAAGCAGGACATTCACCTTGATTGCCTCGCCGCAGGTCAAAGATGGAACTTTTGGGGGTGGGGTAGGGTCATCACCTGCTTCAGGGAGATTCTACCTCCTTTGGGCCCAGAGATTTGTTTTAACTTATCTACAAGGTTAATGGATTTAATTGTGTGTTAGATTATAAGTAAGGATTCTTCCCAGTTAATGATGCTGGTGTAGGAAAAGCTATAAATTCTCCCATGGCTCAGCAAGCTTAGGCTTGAAGCAAAATAGTGTTTAGGCCTTTTCTCCTAATATATGCTTCTGTGCACATTGGGTTCAATCAATATGGACGAACGGGTCTCTTAGAAAGAAGGTGGGTGCATTAGACCTTATCTCATCTATCCAGTAAGTCAGTTGTTGTGCTTCAAGTATTAGTATCAAGCACTCTTCTGAAACTTTACTTTCAAAGTAATGGAAAAGTGGAATAAATTATTTATTGAGAACTTTGGTCATGAAATGCCCTGGTCTCTTGAGGCAGTAAGATTAACCGTATAACACGTGAAATAATATACAAGCTGGTCCACAGTTAATAATGATTAATGAGTGGAAGAATGAGGAAAATGTTTTAAAATAGGTCAGAAATGTAGTGCTTATGTTGGTTCGTACTTCTGTTTGAAATTTTTAAAGATCGGTATATGTATCGTTTTCAATTATTTGAAATATGCCATTAAGAATTATGGATATAGAGTTTCCCCCAAATGCATTTAATCTTTTAAGCATTTGTACTATTACAAAGATCGTGGAGGATCCAATGAAAGCATTTTAAATGGAAATCTTATAAGAAGGAAGAATGGCAGCACTTTGAGTGGTGTCCTGTTTACTTTTCTAAGATGAAATTAAATGTCATGTATTTGGGAAGTCCACTATAGTTTTTTTTTCTAAGGGAGACAACAACTTTGTAACCCTAAGAAAGTAGATACTTATGGCAAATTGGAATAAACATGCCAGTGTTAGAAAGAAGACCAAGAAAGCTCGAATCTACATGAATGGAAACCATCTAAAGTGCCATAGACACTCTATTAACAGGATTGTTTGGGACATGAATGCAGACCAAATGTAGGTCAAACAATCTCAAAATGTAATTGCATCCAAAAGCAATTAGACATGGTGGGTATTAGGTCTTGTCTCTGAAGCAGTCTCGTAAAGGTGCTGCCTGAATTTCTAAGGAACTATGTAAGCTGGTACAGTTTTTGCCAGCGTGCCTCTGATTGGTTGTTAGAAAAGCGTCACAGCAGCACACAAAGGCTGTGTGAGTCTAAAGTGAATGAGACTTACAGATCTGCCCCAGCCAAGAATCCCTTTCTTCACAACTGTGCACGTAGTGTATATTATGGACCTTGTGCTTAAAACACTTCTCTGGAGATTTCTCTCTGTCTGAGTGTTTTGAGTCCCAGGACCCCAAGATGTGGCCAGCAGTTCTTACTTCCTTGCTTCTAAGGAAGTTATTGGGGTGTAGTTGCCATGTGAAGACCTCTCCACTTTGGGTAAAGACCCTGGTAACTTTAAATATTAGTAAATTGGGAAGAAAACGTTCTTTAGTGTAATTTCACGTGTGGAACAACTTCAATGGAAAATTTCTTGATCCACTTTTTTTTTTTTTTTTTCGGTATGTGGGCCTCTCACTGTTGTGGCCTCTCCCGTTGCGGAGCACAGGCTCCAGACGCGCAGGCTCAGCGGACATGGCCCACGGGCCCAGCCGCTCCGCGGCATGTGGGATCTTCCCGGACCGGGGCACGAACCCGTGTCCCCTGCATCAGCAGGTGGACTCTCAACCACTGCGCCACCAGGGAAGCCCTTGATCCACTTTTTAAATACTGATAATTTTAATGATCATTGTGAGTAAATGAAGGTACATGTTAATCCAATTACAATCACTGTACCTAAGTAAATATTCAGGCTTATGTACTATAGAAAGAGTCACTTCTACCCTGCCATCTAGTATAATATGTAGCACAGAGTATCTGTAGCAGAGTATCTACTTAATAAATATTGGTTAAAGAAATAAATGAATTGGGACAACCAGGCTGAAATAGAATTAGGTGTAAATAGGAGAGATAAGTGCCATTTATAGCATCCAAATAAGGTGTCTGAATATGGTCATCAGTAAAGCTGTAGTGTGATGATATGCAAAAATTAATGCTAACAATGTTTTTATTCTAAGAGATATTTAATGTGTATTAGAGAAACCTGTATTTCTTTGCAAAGTTGTTTTACTCTTATGCAATTAATTGCTCGAAAGTGGTGGGTTGCACCCAGAAGTGTAAGGAAATCACTGAGGAAGTCACGTGATGTGTCAAAGCGTGACATTCAGGCCGGTACTGATTAATGCGTAGGCAGCACTGCCCAGCTAGCTGATCAGCTGTTGTATGTTGCCTACTTAGCAATCTCTGGTCTATGCTCTGAATCATGATTTCAATGTGTATTTGTGAAATTATTCAACACTTAGCATACCTTAAAGGCATAAAGCAAATTGTGGATATTTCTTGAGGCCATCGGTGCTGCAAGAAATGTTGTGCTCTCC
>NW_020185336.1:6007536-6028735 GCF_003031525.2 Neophocaena asiaeorientalis asiaeorientalis
GACTGAAGCTTAGGAATAAGAAAGACCATGTTCACGTCAAAGCTCTGTTACTTATTTGCTGTGAAAGCCTAATATTTCTAATATAAACATATAATAGTTCTCAGCCTCAGTTTACCTCTCTGTAAAATGGGGCTACTACTGCTAATTCACAGGATTGTTAGTCTTCTCAACCTCTGTTAAGTTACACAAAGTCCCTTGGAACTGGCCAGCCGAGGGGTGCTAGAAAGGAAGTGTAGTTGTCTTGGTTTGGCTGAATATCTCTATTATTGTTGAGAAAATAGCCCATGGAGGACAATTGGAGGCTCAAGTGGAGGTTGGAGAAGCAAGAAGCAGCTGAGTTAGTGGAGAGGGAGTGTGAGAGGCAGATTCCTGCTAGAGCTCAGTACACTGACAGCAGCTAAACGTTACAGTTGGTAACTTGGCAATGAGGGGCTAAACAGAACAGAAAAAACTGGAACAACTCAAAGAGCCTTCTGCTCCCATTTGGTATAGAAATGAATAGGCTTACATTTTTTAGTATCTCTTGAGGTTTGCTATTAAGGTAAAACATGATAGCTAATGTTCAAATTATGCTCAGTATATGGTGAATTATTAAGAGAACTTTATCTGTAGAGATGCTCAGGATATTGTATTTAAGAAAGATAGAAAATCTAAACTATTACTTAGGAAATTTTTCATTAAAAGAGTTAATATAAAAATCTATAGTGTATCTTATTTAAACTCTTATCTAGATTAAAAGGAACACCAAAACTTACGTGGAATCCATTTGCAAAAAGCTCCAGTCAGATGGAGGTGACCTCTCATTCACATTTTGGCTTCGTGATACTGGATTTAGCAACAGTTTCCTCATCTTTCAAATGGAAATAAAATTACCACCCACTTACAGCTGGTAAGAGGTTTAAAATCAGATAACCCCTGGAAAGCACTTAGCACAGTACCTAACACAAAATATGTGCTAAACAGAGGTTAGCTTTTATGATTGGTGTTCTTACTATAAGTGTTACAATTACTATTTTACCATTTCAAGATTCTTTTTCTGAAACTATTAAGACCCACTTCTTTTACATTAGCTGAAAGTCTTTGCTTTCTACTCCTTTGCTTGGTCTGGATTTCCTTTTCTTTCATTGATTTTCCAAACATTGTTTTGATATTGGGTAAATCACTGCCCATTAAAAGCTTGAGAAAGGAGGTTATATTGCATTGTGTGTGCTGGTTATAATTTTTCCTGTGCTCTCTTTCTTTTCTTGTCTTGGCTGGATGTTGGATATTTCTTTGGTGTCCTCTGCAGGCATGTTCATAGTTTTCTTTCCCAAGCTCTAAGTAGTGCCCATGGGACATTGTGGCTTGCCAGCCAAAATCCATGTATTGAAGTGTGCACATGTGTGTTCCTGTTAGTCTTTGTTCATCCTGCAACTATATTTCTCTTCTTCCTTCCTCTCCCTCTTTCTTTTTTTTTTTTTGCGGTACGCGGGCCTCTCACTGTTGTGGCCTCTCCCGTTGCGGAGCACACAGGCTCCGGACGTGCAGGCTCAGCGGCCATGGCTCATGGGCCCAGCTGCTCCGCGGCATGTGGGATCTTCCCAGACCGGGGCACGAACCCACGTCCCCTGCATCGGCAGGCGGACTCCCAACCACTGCGCCACCAGGGAAACCCTCTCCCTCTTTCTGG
Organism: Neophocaena asiaeorientalis asiaeorientalis; assembly: GCF_003031525.2. NCBI lineage: Eukaryota > Metazoa > Chordata > Mammalia > Artiodactyla > Phocoenidae > Neophocaena > Neophocaena asiaeorientalis. Next base: position 6,009,206 of record NW_020185336.1, read on the forward strand.
TTGTAATATTTCTTTCGATTTAACAAAATGTCACAAGAACATTCTAAAAATGATACTGTGCATTATCTCCTTTTTGTGACATAACTGTAACTTGAGTGAATTTGTTCTCAACAGAGAGAAGGAGTGTGACAATTCTAAACAAACAAAAGTAACAGCCTTTACTGTTTCTTATATACGATTCATGAGGCCGCAGCTTAGGTAGAAAAGGCCAAGTCTTCAACTGAAGTTAAAATGAAAAATTTGAGTTTCAATCAACATCAGATACTAGTCTTTATCTTGACAAGAGGCTTTAAACTCTTTGGAAAGATAGCTCTGATTAAACATTTGTTGGCATGGACAACGTGGCATTCCAGGAACCAGGATCTGTACGGTAACTTCGTATACGTGAAGTATATTTTCAGAGAAACAAGAGTTACAGGGGTGGCTTGGGTTTAACTTCTGAGGATGATCAGAGACAAATATTTGACTGATGAATATAATATTTGATGGATGTTCAAATAACTATTATCCCAAATGTACTAGAAAATCAAATAAACTGAGAACTTTTCTTTCTCACTAGTAATTCTACCTAAAGGAATTTTAATTCCTCACTTCAGAGTGGTATTTTAAAAATGTAAATCTGATCCATTACCACCCATCCCTCCCAGCACTGCCCAAAATCTTTAATGGCTTTTGGGTGCCTTTAGAAGACAGTACAGTCTCTTTGATGGAACCACCACGTCTTAGAGAGTCTGGCCCACTGTGCTCCTGCTTCACTGGGTTCCTGGCTTACCGTCCTTCACTTTCTCAAATGCTCCACACTCCCTTCTGTCTCAGAGCCTTCCAGGACATTTCCCCTTTGGGAATTCTCTTTCTCCCATTCTTTACACGGTTTATTCCTCCTAAGCCTTCACTTCTCATTGTCACAATTACTTTCTTAGAGAGGGCTTTCCTGGTTCCCTGATTTAAATTAGCGCCTCAAAGTTGCTGTCTTACATGGCCTCCTGTTCTTTTCCGTTATGGCACGTATCACAGTCTGTAACTGTATATTTATTTGTGTTTCTTTAGCATCCATCTCACAAGTAGATTGTAAGCCGCGTGAAGACAAGGATTCTGTTTTATTCACAGCTGTATACATGGTACCTAGCCCGGTACCTGGCAGATAGTGAGCCCTGGATAACTGTGAGCTGAATTGTGAGCTGAACATGTAAGATTGCAAGAGAAGGATAAACAATTGAAATGGTTTGCATGTGTCATCTTTGCTTCTTTTCTACCTCTAGCTTGCTGTAAACAATCTGCCTCTCATGAGATTTCCTCAAAGAAACCATTATAATATTATTTTAATTTGAGTAGCAATGACGCAAACGTTTATTGAGTTACAAGCTGGGTGCTTCTGCATGCAAGGTAAATTAGACGTAGCTTCTACGTTAATGGAACTCATAATATAAACCGAGAGATAAACATTTATCTAGCTCTCTGGAGGGCAATATGGGGAGAGTTCCCAAGGGCTTGTGTTTGGGGGAGAGGTGGACAGGATGGAAAAAACTTTCATAAAGGAGATGACATTGAAGCTCACTGCGTTTGGAAGCAGTTGTAGAATGTTTCTAGATGGAGAATGTTGAAAGGCTTTTCTTGGTGGAAAACCTAAAATGGGCTAAGGCAGAGGGACATCAAAGTACATGCTGTGAGAGGTTCTATGTGGCTGGGAGTGGGTGTGGAGAAGGGTGAGTATTGGAGGAGAGTGGCAGGAAATGACGTCGGCAGGATAGATGGGATGTAGGTCCTGGATCATTGGGGTGATTCTGCTAAGAGGTTTGGATATTATTCTGTAGGCCATAAGAGGCCATGAAATGTTTAAAGCAGGTGAATGAGAGAGCAGATCTGTGTTTTAGAAACTTAATGCTGGAGTTCCTTCTGAAGACCTGTCCAAGAGAGCTGTTTTAATAGAGTGATGGCAATGTGTTACTGAGTGCGTGGGAAGGAACCGAAGGGGACGATGAATAATAACCAGGCTTTGCAGAAGCTAAGTTATAAGGGGAAGGAAAATAATGATGGGATCTCTTTTAAAAATCTTTCTTTTTTAAAAAATTATGAAAGTAGGGCTTCCCTGGTGGCGCAGTGGTTGGGAGTCTGCCTGCCGATGCAGGGGACATGGGTTCATGCCCCGGTCCGGGAGGATCCCACATGCCGTGGAGCGGCTGGGCCCGTGAGCCATGGCCGCTGAGCCTGTGTGTCCGGAGCCTGTGCTCCGCAACACGAGAGGCCAGAACAGGGAATGGCCCGCGGACCGCAAAAAAAAAAAAAAAAAAAAAATTATGAAAGTAATACGTGCTTAATAGAATTTGGAAAATACAGAAAGTTATAAAAAAAAAAAGAAAAGCAAAGATTATAGCATGGTTTTGGAAGGGAAAACAGAGTCAAGGGAAAATGTTCTTAGGGAAGCTTTTGGAAATGATCTGGAAGGATCTTCCCCTGTAGAGATGACTTTGTTTTTTTCTTTTCTTTTCTTTTTTCTTTGCAGGTTCTAATTCTGTCCATCTAGAGGGGCCTTTTGGGTCTCAGGGCTTTTGCATATACTTGTTCCTCTGTCTGGAATAGCTTCTCTTGCTGTCCTCCCTTCCCCCCTTTGACTTAGTTAGCTTACTCCTTCAGGTAAATAATAGTAATAATGAGTATCATAATAATAGCCATAATTTAGAAGCATATATTGATCGCTTTTTAGATGCTGTTCAGTGGTTAGTGGTTTCATTTGTTATCTACTTTAATCCTCACAAGAGTTCTATATGGGTAGGTACTATTATTATCCCATTTTCTAAATGAAGATGCTAAGGCATGGCTAGATTAAGTGACTTGAACAAGTATAAATACCACTAGTTATTTCCTCAGGGAAGCTTTCCACACCCCCGACCGAGTTAGGAACCCCTAAATATGATCTCATAGCTCCTAATTTCTCCTGGGAGACTTTTATCACATTAGTACTCATTTGATAAATGTGGATCTTGCTTATTAGACTGTATGTCCCATGAGGGCACGTTCTATGTCTTGTTCCTGGCTGTACCCTCCAATGCTTAGCTCTGTGATTACGTGGCATATAGTAGGGTGCTCAGTTAACCAATCACTTGACACTAAAGATCGCTACTCTTGTAGTGAGGTCAGTCTAAGCCTGTGATGCTCTGACCTGGTAAAAGCACCTATACTGGAAAAGGGGCTGTTTCTTAGCTGGGCTCCATGACAGCCCTGGGGCCTTGAGATATGAGAACTTTGGAATTTCCTGGGGCTTAGATGCCTCTAGATCAAACTGTATATCTTTTTTTTCCATTTCCTCTCAGTTCCCTTTCTTCCATGGAGCAGTCTCGTAACTGATTTGATTTTCTAGGCCTTGAACTAGATCACGTCTTCATGCAAGTCTAGACAACAGGGACTCCTGGCCTAGGTTGATACTCAGATTCTCTGAGCAGTTTCCTTTAAGGGTTTGAGTTTGCTTTTATTCAGGTTTTATGCATCTGATTTTCACTGAACTTTTCAAGCTTTATAATTTAAAAAGATAATGAATTAGGTGGAGATTATAGAAAGATGATTTTTCAAGATAATGCATTAAAAGTTTCATTTTTATATTTTGTCGATGAACTGGCTTTAAATAGATTTGAAAATCACCAATAAAGAAACTGAGGTTTATTTAGTAAAAAAGGTAAATTATTGATTTTTTTACATTTTAATTCAAATGTAGGTTGCGCTGTACATTTTAAAGTAAATACATTTTTGGATTGATTTTGGACCTGCTGCTTTTGTATTCTATTTATCAAGCAATAAGAACCGTGAAGGCACTAGAATTTGAATACTCTCATTTCAGGAGGTTTTAACCTCTCAGGTATTTTGAGCACAGCAACCAACATCCACAGAGCAAATGTTTAAATTAGTTTTGACATAAATAAATTTAAGGATCCTGACTACTTCTTTAACAGTTAATACAAAGTGTCAAGAAAAGAAGCACACATTATGAATTTTTTCCCCTAGTTTTAGACATTTAGTAGAGTTCTTTTTGTTTTGTTTTGTTTTTCCCCCCTTAACAAAAAGTGGTCACAGTAAGGCATTTAAGGCAGGTCAACTTGTTTCAAAATATTGTCTTGGGAACTACTTTAGTCTTTATCTTTGTCTTCCTGTTTATTTGTAGACTGGAAAAGGAACACAGCCTTTCCTGCTTTTTCAGTTTCCTCATGATGATATCTCAGTTTGTACTGAATTAATCCAGAGGAAGAAGGCATTCTTTCTACCTCTACAGAAGAAACCACCTCTGTGAAAAGCTGGGGTTAGGGCTGTCAAAGTCAAGTGGTTTAGCGATTTTCACTATTATACTTTATTTAAAAGGTAACACAACTTTCAAAAAATTTCTTAGCCCTAAAATGTATTAGAGCTGGTATTATAGAAAGAATATAAGAATTGACAGTATTATAAAAGGATATAAAGATAGTAAGCCAGAGTAAAACTAACTTTGTTGGCATTTCATGGCTGGTTGTGATATCAAATTTTGTTACTTTGGGTATGAAATGAAACTTAATACAGCCTATGTTCTGATTACCCTATTAAAAAATATTTTACATTCATTCATTCAGCAGACACTTCCTAAGAGTGCTGAGTGTTAAGAATTCAGAGATAGGTACGACCTCATTATCAGACAGAGGGAGTCTGGGTCCATGAAGGATTGTGTGCAGCTCACTCACCCACCTTTAAACAATGCCCCCTCCAAAATAATACTGGACTGTAATATAAATGAGAAATACATTTTCATTGTGTTAAATCCCTAAAATTTGAAGGTTATTTTTTATAGCAGTTAATCTATACTGATTAATGTGCTCACTGTCTACTGTCAGAATACCTCCCCCTAGTAAGCATTAGTTAGTGAGAAGGGGAGGAAGAGTGTCCCAAGTGGAGAGTGGCATAGGAGAGAAAGAAAGGTTGGAACTTTCAGGAAGCAGTTTGGGGCTTCCCTGGTGGCACAGTGGTTGAGAGTCCGCCTGCCGACGCAGGGGACATGGGCTCGTGCCCCGGTCCGGGCAGATCCCACAGGCCGCGGAGCGGCTGGACCCATGAGCCATGGCCGCTGAGCCTGCGCGTCCGGAGCCTGTGCTCCGCAACGGGAGAGGCCACAACAGTGAGAGGCCACAACAGTGAGAGGCCCGCGTACTGCAAAAAAAAAAAAAAAAGAAAAAAGAAAAAAGAAACAGTTTCTCACAATAGAGATAATTTTTAGTCATGGTCGTGCTTTTCCAACATACAAGGTCTCCAAAAGTTTGTGATTATAGACCCCTCTATTGATGGTAATGGACATTGATAGAACATGAGCCAAGTGAAGGAACTGAGAGTGTTTAGCCTGGAAGAGAGGGAATTTGAAAGACCATAATCATTGCCTTCAAGTGTGGAGCAGATGCAAGAGGGTTATACTTGACTGAGTGGCCCCAAAGGCTACTTCAGACAAATAGGTGGAAGGGTAGGGAGACAGATTTGCGTTCAACGTAAGGAAGAACTTTCTGTTATAATTGCCTGAAGAGCAATCATTCAGTCCTGGAGAAGACAGCCACAAGTTTTATGAACAGAAAGGATTGGCATAGACTGGCTTCACAGCTTGGAGGTATTGCCATGCAGGTGGTTCAACTATTGGATGAGATTGAGACAAGATACCTTTTGAGGTCTTTGCTAATAGTCTCATGTTCTTTGATATTGACCTGAAGTTTAAAATTTTATGAAGGCTAACTACTTAGATTTGCCCTGATTTCAAGGTCAGGGAAATGTGTGATATAAGGGTTTAAAAACTTCCAAAGAGAGGGAAGACTATACTTGCACAAGTGTCTCTACCCAGAGCTAACCATTTGGCACTTAATACATACTTTTTGTTGGAGCTGATGAATAGGCATTTTGTCCAGTTCACATGGCTAAATGACCTTGCCTTGATATCACTGAATCGTATCTCCAACAGAATGTCAACCCGCAACAACAAGGCAGTGGGGTGAAGGAAGAGACAGATACTATCTTCCTCTGAGATACTGGGGGAAGAAATTTTCCCTTAACTCCCTTATTTATCAGAGCCAGATAGCTCAGCTGTTCCTCTGAAACTGTCAGGCTTTCTCACATTGCTGCCTCTGAACTGATGGATGGGGATGGATGGATCTTGCTTACCAAATGTGCATTGTAGCAAGACACAACTTTATTTAAAATACCATTAAGATGCAAACATATTATAGCTACTCTGAAGGCCTTCTCTTACAACATGAATTATTCAAACAGCTTCTTAATAATTGCATTGATTTCCACAGTTAAAAACAGATCAGATTATGGAATCTGTTCAATACCACTTAAATGTTTATAGATGTTAGAGCTGACAAAGACCTTTTAGACACTGATAATTCCTTTCACTAGATCGGAATGCTAGAGATTTTGCTCTGTGATTATTTTTAATAAATCAGAAGCCCTGTAACAGCAGCCATTAAGGTCTTCATTCTTATTCCATTTTATTCCCAGAGTCATTGCCTGAAAATCCAGTTATGCTAAAAATCTGAGCCAAAACTTTTACATTTATATTGATCAGAAGCTTTTATGTTTCTTTTGCCAAGATCAATATAGTAAACATGCCTTAACCTGCCTGTATTGATGCACGTATTTTAAAAATCTATGAATATTTATTGTGATAAAATCCAATGATTGCAGCTTCTCAGATGCTTTTAGTACCCTATGAAAGAGGGGCAAGTTAACTAGTATGAAAAGAAATTATAGGTGAAGCAAAAATTAGATCTTATGTTCTTTTTGATTTTCCCCTTATTTGGAAGTTTCTGGGAAGATGATTTCTGTAGTGTTTTAGTCTGTGCAGACTGCCACAACAAGATACCATAGACTGGGTGGCTTAAAAACCAGAAATTAATTTTCTCACAGTTCTTGGAGGCTGCAAGTCAGAGGTCAGGGTGCTAGTATGGTTGGGTTCTGGCGAGAGCTCTTCTCTTTTTCTTTTTAAAATTTATTTTATTGAAGTACAGTTGATTTACAATGTTGTGTTAGTTTGAAGTTTGCATCTCCTAATCCCAAACTCCCAATCCATTCCTCCCCCACCTCCCTCCCCCTTGGTAACCACAAATCTGTTTTCTATGGCTGTGAGTCTGTTTCTGTGTCATAGATAAGTTCATTTGTGTCATATTTTTAGGTTATACATATAAGTCATATCATATGGTATTTGTCTTTCTCTTTCTGACTTACTTTGCTTAGTATGATAATCTCTAGGTCCATCCATGTTGCTGCAAATGACATTATTTCATTCCTTTTTATGGCTGAGTAATAGTCCATTGTGTACGTGTACCACATATTTATTCATTCATCTGTCAATGGACATTTAGGTTGTTTCTATGTCTTGGCTATTGTGAACAGTAGAGTTCTTTTCTTGATGTGCAGATGACTGCCTTCTTGCTAGGAGCTCTCATGGTCAATCCTTGGTGCTCACAAGGCATGGAGAATAAAGCCACCAATCCTATCGGATTAGGATCCCACCTTTATAACCTCATTTAACCTTAATTTCTCCCCAAAAGCCCTATCTCTGAATACAATCACATTGGAAGTTAGGGCTTCAATATAAGAATTTTGGGGGGACAAAATTCACTCCACAGCACATAGGCAGTGGACCCTGGAGTCAGATTGCTTGCGTTTAAATGTGACCTGGAGCAAGTTACTTAACCCTCTCTGTTTCTCAGTTTTGTATAAACTGAGGATAAAGAGTGATGATTTCATAGCTTTATCATGTTGAATAAATGAGTTAAAACATGAAAAGTACTTAGTGCGTGGCATATACTAAACATTCAATAAATGTTAGCTATTATTATTGAATATCTAACTAGGTATTTATGCTTCAGCTAATAAGACTTTTGTGATTTTATATATGTATTATCCAAGTATTCATGTTTACATGTCAAATGATTACTAGCACTAGAAAGTCAAAGCATGCCTTGAAAATTTTCCCTCTGAAATTTGATAGATACTTAACTATAAGAGAATAAAGTATATTTTATTTTATAAAATTCTTATAAAGAAGTTGTTCCTATCAGTGTTGATCTAGTCACCCCCTTTCTCCCTGTCTTATCCTGTCTCCCAGCGCTGGAGAATGTCTGCTCTGCAAACAGACTCAGGACCTTCTCTGTCTATAACCTAAAGATTTCAAGATGACCCTGTAAAAACAAATAGCAAGGGTGGAGTAACTTTCCTAGTGACTGAAAAAGGAATTCTCTCCTTTTCCTATTTTTCCACTTAAATCTTTTACACACACACACACACACTCACTTTCGTACACGTACAATAAAAAACAGGACACATGGTTGTATACCTTATTGCTGTGGAAATCAAGAAACTTAATCCATAACAAATTCGATAATCTTTGGACTACCCTAAAGGGAATTTGGGGTAAAAGCATCCCCATTTAGTTTTGTCTTGGAAAGCTAAACAGAAAACAATTGACAACTTACCAGTAGCTCTATAGGTAATATACGGTTGCCTAATTCATTGGCTAATATTCCATTCCCTGTGTTAGACTGAACACTGACTGGAATTTGAATTGAGTTAAAAGGGCAGAGAAAGTGCACTTAACTGATTCTCAAATAATAAATTATTTTTTAAGATTTGTAACACATGCCGTCAGACAGTCTCCAATCCTTCATGGCTCTTTCTGAGTCTAGAGAAGGAGCTATGTTTTCTGTCAGCATCAGTCATTTCTATTTGGCAGGTAGGCTTAAAAACAAAAAGGAAGGAGAAAAAGCATGAAAGACAATGCCCATGAGTTCTCTTTGCCCCCTTCCTAGCAAGCAGTTCTCTTTTCCTGCCTTCTGAGTCCATGTTGCAGGCATTGGACCTAGAGCTTCCCTCCCTCTCCCATTTTGAGTCCATGAACAAGTCATGGATATATTACACTTATAAACGTTTCATTCTAGACAGTTGTACTTACGAGTCAAATTATAAGACTTTCACTAAAATTGGAAACCTAAGAATCTTTTTATATCTGAGCTCCTGCTTTAAAAAAAATTAAAGTGAAATATTTATGTAGTGCAATCTCTAGCTGCTGTAGGATGTACAGTTTAAGTGATCTATCTTTGTAATACTTTTCAGTGTTAGGATGGCCAGTTCTACTAGAATGTTGAATGCAGTAGAAAATAAAATCAGTGTGGTATGGGCATGTACCACTTATATGCAAATTAAGGCATTTATAAATTATTTTTCATATGTACTGGGATGCAACTATTTCGCAAACTATGGTCAAATATAGTGTCAAGAAACAGTCCTTTTGGGGGAAGAAAGTGAACTTTCACAGCTATCTCTGTACTACAGAATTAATTTGAACTGAATCGTAGACCCAAATATAAACTCAGAACCATAAATCTTCTAGAAGACATGGGAGAATGTCTTTGTGACCTCAGAGTATGCAAAGGTTTCTTGGATACCACACAAAAAAGCACATCATAAACTTTAAAAATTGATTAATTGGATATCATCAAAATTAAACATTTTTGTTCACCAAAATATACCTTTAAGAAAATGAATAGACAAATACCACCTGGGAGAATATTCGCAACACATATATCTGACAAAGGACTTAAAAATACAAAACACATAGAGAATTTGTACAAATCTATAAGAAAAAGACAACCCAATTAAAGACTCGAACAGGTATTGCACAAATTAAGATACATGAATGGCCAGTAAACTCAAAAAAGATGATCAGGATTGTCAGATGTCAGGGAAATACAAATTATAGCCACAATGAGATGCTATTTCACATCCACTGGAATAGCTGAAGTATAAAAGACTGCCAGTGCCAAATGTGGGGAAGGATATGGAGTACCTGGAATTCTCAGTCAATGGTGGGAGTATAAAAAGGTCTAACCACATTGGAGAAATGTTGGACAGTTTCTTACTCCTTTTTTTTTTTTTTCATTGCGGCACGCGGGCCTCTCACTGCTGTGGCCTCTCACAGGCTCTGGACGCTCAGGCTCAGCCGCTCCGCGGCATGTAGGATTTTCCCAGACCGGGGCACGAACCCATGTCCCCTGCATTGCCAGGCGGACTCGCAACCACTGCGCCACCAGGGAAGCCCCATTTTCTTACTACTTTAAACAGGCATTATACAACCTAGCAGTTCCACTCCTAGGTATTTACCAATGAGAAATAATAATATATGCCTACAGAAAGAATTGCATAAAAATCTTTGTAGCAGCCTGATTCATAAAGCCAAATGCTAGAAACAATCCAAATGTCCGTGGAAAATGGATAAACAAATTCCTTTATAATGGAATGCTACTCATCAATAAAAAACACTACTGATTTAAGCAACAATACTGGTGAGTCTCAAAAACATGCTGAATGAAAGAAGCCTTCCTGTTGCAAAAACAAAACCCTTATTCTATGATTTCATTTACATGAAATCCAAATACGGGCAAATCTAACCTATGGTGATAGACTTCAGATAGTGGATGGAGAGGGAGGTTGACAAGAAAGGGGCATGATGGAACGCCTGAGGGATGGAAATGACCTATGTCTTGTTTTGAATGGTAGTTACGCAACTGTATACAGTTGTCAGAACTCATGCACTAAACAGTTAAGATCTGTGTATTATATCTCAATTTTGTTTAAAAAAAAAAAAGAAGAATCTGTCTTCCTCTGTCAAAACTTTTGCAGACAGACGAATAATCCAAGATGGGAGCCTAGAGAATGTGAGAAAAGTTATATGTGAGATTTCTTGGAAGAAGAAGAGGCATTTGGCTGCCTCCAAAGTGTACAAATATGTCTGTGCTACCAGAATCCCTCAAAAGAATGTTAGAAAGGAGGACCTGGAGTCAACAACCTACTGAGGAAATGGAAAGCGCAGCTTTCGGGTGCGAGCAGATGCTAGAGACATCACTGAAAAGGCCATTTTAGAGTGAACAGATTTTGGTGAGGGGGGGGAGTGGGGGAAGGGGGGGTTGCCAGCAGTAAAGATGGCGACTTTCGTGCTTCACCTAGAGGGGAAGGTGGTACATGGGGATCCTTCCAAGGATACTTCAGGTGTTCCTCGGCTTGGGAGTCGACTGACCGAAAGACCAGTTAGTCAGTCTGCCTTGAAGGTGGAGCTGAGGCATCCATCCTAAAGCCAGGGAAGCCGGATTGGTTTTAGGTGTCAGAACTGTCCCTTAGACGTGGTCTCTTAAGGCCAGGAATGTTGGGTTCCGTCCCAGGGAGGAGACCAGATCCATCTGGTCAACCTTCCTGACGGAGAAGGTGAATCCATTTATGTTCCCAGTTACCAGAGAGCATTGATCCTCCAAAGATTGCCTTTCGTCTGCATAAACAATGGGCTTTATATAACTTGATTCCCCTGCGGAATCCCTTAAAATGATCTCAAAGAGTATTCTTGACTTCTGAATGCTTTGACTGCTGCTGAAAAGCAAAAAGGACTTGATGGAGATTCAGAGAGGGCATCAACATCAAAGTAACTTCTTCTTTTCCTGCAATGGTAGGAACAGCAGGAACCTAAGGCATTTCTTATCTCTTGTCCAGGTCCTGTCAAAAATCTCATCTGATCACAGTAGTAAAAGTGGTATGAACAGGGTGATTCTCCTGCGTTTTTGGAGTCAGGCTCTTGAAAACTGTTTTAGAGAAGTTTATCCTTAATCCCTTAAATAGAGAAGTATGTCATATTGCTATAATTGGAAGTTTGTTTTAGAGAAACTGGGAAGTATGACTTGAGTCCCTTAATAATCAGTGCCTCTGATTTTTCCTGAATGACAGAAATGTATATTGCATGTGATACAGACTGTTCCTTGGTACCCATAGCCCTCACAGTTTGAATACTTCTTATGTTGTGTGTTCTAAAGATGCAAAAATGTTGTGAGATGATGTCCATCAAACACTTGGGAGATTGACTCAGAAGGAAGCATCGTGTTCATGAACTGCCTTCATATGGTTATAGGCATTTCAAGATTCGTTTTGTCAGCCACAAAATTTGTCATATTTCAGCATCTGTAACTCCTGCACTTACTGATAGAAAGATGAAGATTCTGTGCAGTGAGTACTGCATTGGAGTGTTGGCATTTCTGACAGAACTGACAGTTTTTCACATTGACTGAGACATTAGGTAGACTTTGCTTTCTGGATTATATTTCACTTTATTATGGATTATATACCATTCTTGCTAATTGTGCTAAACTGGGAGCAACTGCAAGAGAAATGAGAATAGTCCATGCTTTGCACCCATCCCTCCCCCAGAGGACTTTTAGAAGGGCTCAGGTGGGAGCCACAAACTAGACAAAAAACTAAGGAGGTGGCAGTGGTAGAGCTGAATCAGGTGTCACTAAGGGTAACCATGAAGGTCTGGGATGATGGCCTTTAGGATAGTAGTTGCCAGTGTGCTGTTCTATTTTTGTGTAATTTCTTTTCCCCCTTAACATCACTCAGGGTTCAGTCTCAGTGGATTGGGAATGCTAAAGCATGTTTTCCCTTGGAAAGTGTCCCCTTTAACATTTTAGACTCCTCCAGCTATTCAGGTTTTTTTTTCATGTCACTCATATTTATTTTGTCTATTAAAAATATTTTCCGGGCTTCCCTGGTGGCGCAGTGGTTGAGAGTCCGCCTGCCGATGCAGGGGACACAGGTTCGTGCCCCAGTCCGGGAGGATCCCACATGCCGCGGAGCGGCTAGGCCCGTGAGCCATGGCCACTGAGCCTGCGCGTCCAGAGCCTGTGCTCCGCAACGGGAGAGGCCACAACAGTGAGAGGCCCGCGTACCGCAAAAAAAAAAAAAATTTCCCAGCATCATTTCATTCCAGGGAAACGAAGCAGACTCCTCCACAATCGAACAAGATTAATGTGCAAACTTAGCACTTATCTACTTATGCTTTGCAATGATTTAAAGTTCTTATCCTATCGTTGAATTAAATATTCATGGTAAAAAAGAAAAGACAAGAAATAGAGTGGCGGCAGGGGTGAAATTCTAGGATGTGCTTCAGAGACAGACAGCCGGCTGCTTGATTTCAGTTAATCTGGCTATTTTTCTTCATTACCCTTCAAAGTTCAGTTGAAAGGCCTTAGCTGAGGGTTCTTTTGCTAAACACATTCTTTCAGATCAGTGTAAAAATGTATGCTATAGTTTTCCAGGAACCCGATACTCTGTTAGCTCCCATTTTATTTTACCTTCTTTTTGTTAGTGTTGGTAATAAGTATGAGACCAATGTAGCAGGAAACCATGGGGATAAGCTTTCTCTTTGGGTGAGCCTTTTCCATGGTAGTAATACCCTCAGAGATGCTCACATTCAGTCACATTTGAGCTTGGGTGAAAATGGTCAACTCTACTTCCGAGTTATTCTCTTTATTCAGAATAAAAAGTAGAGGAAGCAAGTTTGGCAATGAAGTATGGAAGAGATAACTTAATAACTTAGCCCAAAACTGCACAGCTTAAAACAACAGTAATTTTTTTTTTCTCATGATTCTGTGGCACAGGAATTTGGACAGGGTTGGCGGCTCTACGTGCTGTCAGCTGAGGTGGGGCACTGGGCTATACGCAGCTGGTGGCTGCGATGGGCTGGAAGGTTGTGAAGGTTTCACTTTTAAGAGCCAGCGCCTCTTGCTTTGCTCTTATTCTTTCTTCTCCACCTGGGTAGCTTGGCCTTTCTCACAGGACATCGTCTCAAGGCAATTGGACTTCGCTCACATGGAGGCTCGCTTCCAAGAGGCAAGGTGGAAGCTGCCAGGAACAGCATCACTTCCACCACATTTTGTTGGTCAAGTTACATGTCAGCCCAGATTCTAGATGAAGCGAGACAGACTGCACCTCTTGATGGGTGGAGTGGCACTTGAGTACAGGAAGGCGAAGAATTGATGGTGGCTGTTTGGAGATTATCTGTACAGTTATTTACCTATGTAACTTAAAGAGAAGGGACAATGTTAGAAAAATTGCTAATTTTATTTGTTCCAGTAAGGTGGACTGCTACGATGAAGATTATGAAAGCTTTCTTGACGGGTTGTTTCATAGAGATGACTTTATAAATCCAAAAATGTTGATCAAAACTCCTCCCCCGCTCCTGCATCCCCCTTAATTTGTCAGTGCTCATTAAGTAATAACTTGACTGTGTGATGGAACATTTATTTACACACTGTAACTAAAACCTTGGGATGCTGTAATGAATGAATTCTTGATTCTCAGGAAATTTGGACAAAGAAGTTCAACTTAGTCTAGATCTGAAAATAATTCCAGATTTCCCATTATTGTACTCCAATGGACCTTAACTCTTCTTGGTTTTCCTGCTACTTCTGGAGGAGTAGCGTATGTCCATTTGTTCACAGCCAGAGACGACCTTGAAAGTACGTGCCTTTTTTAGAAGAAAAACTAAGGCTACACTTCTAATATTAAAATCCTCCCAAATATAAAGATTAGTCTAGAGCTTGGCGAATGTTAAAATCTGTTCCCGTTGCACTCCAATTATTAGACAATAAAATGTATTGCATGATTATTGTGTACTAAATATTCTGAAGAAAGGGTCATAGAATAGGCGTAAGAAGATTGATGTTCTCATCACCTTTGGCAAGTCACTCAACTTGGAGCCTTTTTCTTTTAATCCCAGTTCTTTCTTTTATTTTTTATGATTTAAAAAAATTGAAGTATAGTTAATCTACAATATTGTGTTAGTTTCAGGTGTATATTATTTTTCAGATTCTTTTCCATTATAGGTTATTATAGTATATTGAATATAGTTCCCTGTGCTATATAGGAGGACCTTGTTGTTCACCTGTTTCATATATAGTAGTGTGTATATGTTAATCCCAAACTCCTAATTTATCTCTCCCCCCCACCATCCCCACTATCCCCTTTGGTAACCATAAGTTTGTTTTCTATTTCTGTTTTGTAAATAAGTTGACTTATATCATTTTTTAAGGTCCACATATAAGTGATATCATATGATATTTGTCTTCCTCTGTCTGACTTATTTCACTTAATATGATAATCTCTAGGTCCACCCATGTTGCTACAAATGGCATTATTGCATTCTTTTTTTAATGGCTGCGTAATATTCCATTGTGTATATATACCACATCTTCTTTATCCATTCACCTGTTGATGGACATTTAGGTTGCTTCCATGTCTTGGCTATTGTAAATAGTGCTGCAGTGAACATTGGGGTGCATGTATCTTTTAGAATTAGAGTTTTCTCCAGATATGTAAGGCCTTTTCTTAATCTATGAAATGAGGAGAATAATTCCTACTCTGCCTTCCTCAGAGAGTGTGAGAGTTAAATGAATAAGAGTATTCAGGGCCACACATAAGGTATGATAACTGGTGATAAAAGAAGTGTTGGGATACCAAAAAATGAGAAAGAACTCAATTTAGAAAATATATGTATATATATATATGTGTATTCCCTCCAAGGGGCTCAAGTCTCATTAGAGAGCATTTCCAGTAGAGTATCTAGTTAAAGCGTAGAAATAGTTTAAGGTAATCCCAATGATTTCCAGAGAGAGTTAGCAAGACCCTTTTTTTTTTTTTCATTCTGTCTCACTCTTCTAGCTATGTAGAAAGTTTGGGTCGGGCTAAACTGCCCTAGCCAGAATACCAGTCCCTTTAAATGTTTAATTCCTTTTAAAAGCTGGGTAACATGGCAGAACATTAACTACAGGAATCAGGACTGGGCTTGTCCTTTCTGCCCTGACATTCTATGATTTCTGCCCTTCCCTGACAGTACTTTTACTTATATATGGTTAAAGATCCTTTTCATGATCAATTTAATAAGGATTTTAAAAGATCATCAGATAAAAATAATTCTAGATTCCTGCTGGCCATAAAATAGTTGCCACATTTAACTGATGGTATATAGGCGTACTTCATTTTGTTGCACTTGGTTTTATTGCACTCTACAGATATTGTGCTTCTTACAACTCGAAGGTTTGTAGCACCTCTGCATCGAGCAAGCCAATTTTCCAACAGCATTTTTCTCACTTCGTGTCTCTGTGTCACATTTTGGTAATTCTTGCAATATTTCTAACTTTTTCATTATTATTATATTTGTTATGGTGACCTGTGATGTGTGATCTTTGATGTTATTATTATAATTGTTTTGGGGCACCAAGAACCATGCCCATGTAAGACGGCGAACTTAATCGTGTGTGTGATCCGCCTGCCCCACCAAGATAAAACAATAACCTGAGATAAAACAATTTTGAAATTAGGCCAATTAATAACCCTGCAATGACCTCTAAGTGTTCAAGTGAAAGAAAGTGTCACACATCTCTTGTATTAAGTCAAAAACTGGAAATGATTAAGCTTAGTGAGGAAGGCATGTCATAAGCCAAGATAGGGCGAAAGTTGGCCTCTTGTGCCAAACAGCCACATTGTGAATGTAAAAGAAAAGTTCTTGAAGGAAATTAAAAGTGCTACTGCAGTTAACACATAGATGATAAGAAAGCAAACATCCTTATTGCAGATATAGTGAAAGTTTTAGTGGTCTGGACAGAAGATCAAACCAGCGGCACCATTCCCTTAAGCCAAAGACTAATGCAGAGCAAGGCTAACTCTCTTCAATTCTGTGAAGGCTGAGAGAGGTAAGGAAGCTGCTGAAGAAAATTTGAAGCTGGTGGAGGAGGTTGTTTCATGAGGTTGAAGGAAAGAAGCCGTCTCCATAACATCAAAGTGCAAGGTGAAGCAGAAAGTGCTAATGTAGAAGTTGTAGCAAGTTATCCAGAAGGTCTAGCTAAGATAATTAATGAAGATGGCTACACTAAACAGATTTTTCAATGTACACAAAACAGCCTTTTATTGGAAAAAGATGCCATCTAGGACCTTCATAGCTAGAGAGGAGAAGTCAATGCCTGGCTTCAAGGCTTCAAAAGACAGCCTGACTCTGTTGTTAGGAGCTAATGCAGCTGGTGATTTTAAGTTGAAGCCAGTGCTCATTTACCATTTTGAAAATCCTCTCATAAGAATTATGCTGTATCTACTCTGCATATGCTCTATAAATGGAACAACAAAGCCTGGATGACAGCACATCTGTTTAAAACATGGTCTACTGAATATTTTAAGCCCACTGTTGAGACCTACTGCTCAGAAGAAAAGACTCCTTTCAAAGTAGTACTACTCATTGACAGTGTCCCTGTCACCCAAGAGCTCTGATGGAGATGTACAATGAAGTTAATGTTGTTTTCATGCCTGCTAGCACAACATCCATTCTGCAACCCATGGATCAAGGAGTAATTACTTAAGAAAAACATTTTGTAAGGCTATAGCTGCCATAGTGATTTTTCTGATGGATATGGGCAAAGTCAATTGAAAACCTTCTGGAAAGGATTCACCATTCTAGCTACCATTAAGAACATTTGTGGTTCATGGGAGGAGGTCAAAATATCCACATTAACAGGAGGTTGGAAAAAGTTGATTCCAGCTCTCATGGATGACTTGGAGGGGCTCAAGACCTCAGTAGAGGAAGTAACTGCAAATGTGGTAGAAGTAGAAAGAAACCAGAAGTGGAGCCTGAAGATGTGTCTGAATTGCTGCAATCCCATGATAAAATTTTAATTGATAGAGTTGTTTCTTATGGATGAGCAAGGAAAGTGGTTTCTTGAGATGGAATCTACTCCTGGTGAAGATGCTATAAAGATTGTTGAAGCGACAACAAAGAATTTAGAATATTACTATTTGATAAAGCAGCAGGGTTTGGGAGGGTTGACTCCCATTTTGGAGGAAGTTCTACTATGGGTAAAGTGCTATCAAACAGCATTGCATGCTATAGAGAAGTCCTTTGTGAAAGGAAGAGCCAACCAATGTGGCAAACTTCTTTGTTATCTTATTTTAAGAAATTGCCACAGTCATGCCAGCCTTCAGCAACCACCACCCTGATCAGTCAGCAACATCGAGGCAAGACCCTCCACCAGCAAAAAGATTATGACTCACTGAAGGCTCAGACGATGGTTAGCATTTGTTAGCAATGGGGTGTTTTTATTTTTTTTTTTTTTTTTTTTGCGGTACGCGGGCCTCTCATTGTTGTGGCCTCTCCCGTTGTGGAGCACAGGCTCCGGACGCGCAGGCTCAGCGGCCATGGCTCACGGGCCCAGCCGCTCCTTGGCATGTGGGATCTTCCCGGACCGGGGCACGAACCCGTGTTCCCTGCATCAGCAGGCAGACTCTCAACCACTGCGCCACCAGGGAAGCCCAATGGAGCGTTTTTAAAATAAGGTATGTACATTGGTGTTTTAGACATAATGATATTGCACGTTTAATAGACTACTGGATAGTGTAAATATAACCTTTATATGCACTGGAATATTTGCTTTATTGTGGTGGTCTGGAGCCAAACTTGCAGTATCTCCAAGGTACGCGTGTACAGTAGTTTGCTTCTTCTTTTTTCAGGGATCCAGTAAATTATAGGCCTGTGCTGTCGAATATGGTAACCACTAGCCACATGGGACTATTTCCATTTAAATTTAAGTTAATTAAAATAAAAAATTCAGCTCCTCAGTCAACACTCAGCCGTATTTCAAGTGCTCACCAGCTACCGTATTGGACAGTACAGATGTAGAACATTTTCATCATTACAGAAGATTCTAATGGATGGCTCTATTAGAGACTATGTTCTAACCCATTTGTTGCTGTTTTTTCTTCCTGCTATCTCCCTCAAAGTCTTGCTCTTTCATGCTTGTTTGTTTCGAGTGAGCAATGGGAAAAAAAGAGATCAAACTCCTGTCCAGTGTTTCTGTGTTTTAGTAGTGTTGATGAAATAGCTGGTGACTGAATGAGCTGAAACTATTGACTAGAGTAAGATTTTAGAAATACCTTTGAATTTAATTTATATGTAGCACCCAAAGAAGTGGTATAAAGGTGGCTATATTTGGTTTTTAAATGGACTAGTATCATGTCTTTGCTAAACACTTCTCATGAGCTAGTGACTATACTTTTCCTATTGAGTGTTGTTTCATTACCTGTAAAAATTTTGTTTTATTACAGACTCCTTTAGTAAGTGAAAATTAGGCCACTATGCTCATATCTAGGCCATTTCTCAGTTTAAACAAAATTTCTGATCCGAGATATGTTCGGATATTGATATATGCCAGTTAAAATATTGACTTTATACAAAGAGGTCATAAAAAATACGTGATTAAAATGATTAGGAGTTGAGTCCTTATCATATAATACAAAGTAAATGAGGGTTGCATAATTCTGTACTTAAGAGGTGCAGCCCCATTGCACAGGCATGTTCCTGGATATTCCAGACTGCTTTTAAATTATGGTGCTTCGTGTTGAGAGATTGATATTAAAATATACGTGGGAATTAAAATTCACTTTTGTTTAAAAAGCTTTAAGATAACACCGTGGAGGGCTTCCCTGGTGGTGCAGTGGTTGAGAGTCTGCCTGTCGATGCAGGGGACTCGGGTTTGTGCCCCGGTCCGGGAAGATCCCACATGCCGTGGAGCGGCTGGGCCCGTGAGCCATGGCCGCTGAGCCTGCGCGTCCGGAGCCTGTGCTCCGCAACGGGAGAGGCCACAACAGGGAGAGGCCCACATACTGCAAAAAAAAAAA
>NW_020185336.1:6028746-6051167 GCF_003031525.2 Neophocaena asiaeorientalis asiaeorientalis
AAAAAAAAAAAAAAAAAAAGATAACACCATGGAGACATGGTGTTAAAAATGAAGTCTTCAAAGCCAAGCCACATTTCTTCGGATCAGAACCAGAAACATTTGTGTAAGCAGTATATTTACCAAATGGATCTCCAGTAATGGAAGCCCATTTTTCACTTTAACATTGATGTAATTTATGCAAAGACAGGCAACAAAATTATATCTTCTTGTTGCTTAATGTTTCCTACATGGACCCAATTTCGGTCATTTTTTTATTGTGAAACCAAAAATAAAGTTTGCTGCTGAAAACTTGAATTCTGTGAACAGGCTCGTTTTAAGCATATTTTCCTATCTTCATATCCAGACCAGTGAGAATAGGTACTTACCCAGGAGATTCAGTCAGTTAGCCCGTAGCCATGAACCCCAGAAGGGAAGAGTAGTTTATCGCTCATCTAGTTGGACTTCCTACATGATGTGAATTGCTTGAGGATGGGGCAATGAGGGTGATGTCCCAGGTGTGAACCGGCTTTGTTCTAGGCAGCTGGGCAGGCTCCTTAGTAGCATATCTTTCCAGAATTCCAAATCATTAAATGAGATGCTTGTTTCCCAGTCGCTGTGTCATGACACACCAGTGAGTCACAAAGATTTCCCTGCAGTGTCGCAGCAAGCCTAGCTTTCCCCAAAGCTCTGCTTCCCTCTTGGACACATTGCCACTAGGCTACCAGCATGGCCTGCACATTCTGTCCCCAGTCCCAAGGGTTTTACATTCTTTATGTCTGGATTTAGCTAAAGTCTTTTCTTGGCTAGGGTTGGTTTGCAGTTCCTAATCTGAATTCCTCCACCCATGCCAAGTTGTTTTTGCAAGGGGTTAAGCCAGTCTCTGCACATAGGTCTAACAGTTTATCGTTCAAAATGACATTTCTTTGAGTTACTCATTGCCAGTGTCCTGTGAAACCACCATTTCTTCTATTTCCTAGAACTGGGAAGGAATTTGAGACACCAGGTGAAAAGGAAGAGTGAAGAAAGAAAATTGTGGGGATGACAAACGCTTGTGAACTTGACTGTTTCTTATGGGCCAGAAAAACATTTGTGTCAGCCTTGCCCATTCTTAGAAGCCCTTTCAGAATGTTTTCCTCAAAGTTTTCTGTAGTCACTATGTGGTCAGTCTCCTTCTCCCTGTTCTCCTACTGTGTATTGTTTAGATCTCCGCCATATTGCTACTGATCAGGTTCTGCTTTGTCACTTGATCATTTGTGCATGTCTCTTATTGAAATAGTCACATTCTTCTTTTTATCTTCAGAAGCATCTATAATATAGTATGATATAATATAGTATAATATACAACATAAAATAACAATATATAAGTTTATACATAGATAAATATTTTTTAAGTTCCTTAAATATAACAGATTCATATTCAATACATAGTATTGAGTACTTACTCTACATTGTACAAGACACACTGGTGAAAAAACAATGAACAAAACAGGTATGACCCCTTCTCTCAAGGAGCTTCCATCAGAGCGTGGACATTAAATAATAATTTAAATTGCAACTTGATGAGTCCAGAAAAGGAGATGTACAGTGTGCTCTGTGTAAGATGATGTAACAGGAGGGCCTAGCCTCTTCCGGGGGTTGCAAGGGAGGATTTTCTGGTAGAAGTGCCTTGTGTGTTGTAAGCTGACACTTAAAGGATAAGTGGGAGTTAACCAGGCAGAGGTAGAGGAAGAGCATTCCATGCAGAGGGAACAGCATGTGTAAAGCACATTGCTGGATAGGTTGCCTTGCAGATGTGAAGAACTGAAAGACCAGTATACCTGGAACATAGTGGGTGAGGAAGAGAGTGGTGCTAGAGGGGTGGATAGGTATCAAATCTTGCAAGTATTTGTGGGCCATGTGTGGAGGGTTTGGTTCTTTACCCTAAAATCAAGAAATCACCACTGAAGGGTATAAAGCAGAAGATGCTTAATCCACATATTTATTCAATTAAATCCTAACAGCCTTCAGCTTCCGGAACTTACACTGGCACTCGTTGTTCTCATTTGCACTTTTACTATCTGGGGAAAAGAGGAAGTAGTATGACATACAGGTAATTGGAACCTCTCTACCAAAAGATAATAAGATGCCTCCTCAAAAAGAAAGAACTACCAGTCTGGATCTAAAGCTTTTGAAATTTGAATTTTATTCTGTCTTAGACGTGGACCACTCAGTTTATTCTGAAAACCTGACTTCTAGCAATCATCTTCTTCCCAGTTTATTCTTGGACTCTTGTCTCAGTGAATTAGACCATTCTTGAGTCCTGAGACCGTTCCCCCTGCCGCAATCCCCTGCCCAAACACTTAGCCATTGAAGGGGAAAATCTCAACGGTTTTTCTCTTGCTGGAGCCGTGTGTCCATATCAATTATAAGCAGTCTCATGGAAAGCTTGGAGGAAGGAAAGGAGGGGAAGAGGCATCAAAGGACCTGGGGCTAGGTGCCCAATCATTATTTTGCTGAACTGGAGCTCAAACAGATATGAGAATTGCAAAATTTGTGAATGCAGTGAGAATAAGGAAGGCAAGAACTTTTACCTTTTTTTTTTTTTTTTTGGAGGTCTAATTGACCCACAGCACTATGTTAGTTCCAGGTACACAACACAGTGATTCAGTAATTCTATACATGACAAAATGATCACCACAGAAGGTAAGAATTTTTAATGAGTGTTCTCAAATTTTAAAATCCAGTTTATTATATTGCTTGAAGATGCCAGTACTTTGTGCATAGAACCTTTAAATGATTAACGGTTCTTAAACATCACAACAAAACTAGAGGTGTGCATAAAGAGGCATAGGTTCCGAAAGGTTATTTTTTGCTTTTTGAATCCTTAAGACTAGTAGAAATGAAAAAAAAAAAAGTTCAGATTAATCGGTTCTTACTAAAAAGAAGCACTGGAGAGAGTAGTTTTTAGTCAATTGCTTGATTATTTGATGATCACTACTATACTAGATACAAAATAGAAAAATAGAGATACAATGTTTTCTTATGAGAAACATATCTCTGAAATAATTTTGTATTTGCTTTTAAGCACTCTCAACTCTTGGACAGAGTATTTCACCTCTGACCCAGTTTCCCACTGCATGGTAGGGCTATAGGAGCCTACAGTTGTGAAAAGGCTTTTAAAAACTATAGAGCACATACAAATGTATATACTAGTATTATTGTTCCAGTTATCTATTACTGAGGAACAAACCATCCTAAACTTAAAACAATGATTTATTGCTTTGCACAATACCCTGGGTTGGCTGGGATCTGCTGGGTGGCTCCAGGTGACTTTGGGTCACTCATGCAGCTGCATGCAGTTGGGAACTGAGCTGTGGATAGAAGGTCTAAGATGAGTGCATTCACGTGCCCCCCAGGTGTCTGGCTCTTGGCTGGAGTGCCTCTGTGCCCTTCACCTGGCTTCCCATTCTGCAAGACCTCTCTCTCCATGTGGTCTCTCTACCTGGGTGCAGACCAGCCCAGACTTATTTACGTGGCATTTTGGCTGAAGTCTTCTTAAGTTACTCAGCAATGCTTTTACATTCTTCTGGTCCATTACAGGGCCAACCCACATTCAGTGGGCGGAAAAATAGATTCCAGCTCTTGACCGAGGAGAGCAAACTCACATTGGGAAAGCATACACAGACTGGGAGGGATTGTGGCAGCCATCTTTGGAAAATTCTATGACAATTATTAGGTAAAGCTTGATAAGTTAAAATATTCTACTCTCAATGAGTAAGCAATTAGAAACAAACTCTTGACCTACACTACTTCCAGAGATTAAAAAATTTTGTCATTTTTAATATGTATGCATAATAACCATCAAATATATTCACAGTAGTTATTCTAGTTGAAGGGGAAAATGTATCCCCTAAAAACCCAATTCCTGATTTAGTCTCATTGTTTAATAACAAAGAAGTATACTACAATCATACTTTTTATTGTTTCAGAAGGTAAACGCACTCTACCCATTTATTGATACAAAGGGAATTTGGATCTCCCTCTAGTGGCAATAGGTTTTCTTTTCTTTTTTTCAGAGCTTGCTTGAAACAGTAAGATGGCTGACATATGTAACAGAACACAGTTTCAAAAATGACTGGTTTTCACCGAGATGGATGCTTTCTCCTGTGTGAGTTATGGTAGATTCTTTCATTTCTTATGAGAAATGTTCACCTTCCTAAGAAACAATCATCATATTATATGACAAAAAAAATTGAAAGGAGACTTCCTGTTAACTTTTAAAGTATAAAAACTGTTCCCGTCAATCAAGGTCTTAAGTGAAAATGATTATATTTTGACAACTAAAATAGCTTGATCCTTCACTGAAAAAATAAATTGGATTTTTAGTTTTTGTCTGAAGAATTATTTTTGGAGCAGATAAGTGTATTTAATTGCAAAAATCTTTAGAAAGAGAGCAATAGGTAGTTATTGAAACGTGAAGCTTGAGAAACACTAATAGCCAAACCAAAAATAAATAAATAAAAATAGAAGTGCCAAAGCCTTATGCTTTCCTCTAAAAAAAAGTTCAAGTTCGGATAGCTATCTCTATCATTGTATAAAAGGAAGCACCACGTCAAAGGGTGGGAATAGAAAAACAGCTACAGCGGAATTTGTAAATGAGGCTTTCCTATCCTCACCCCACCACCCAGGAGAGTTAATAATGTTCATTAAGTTAGTCTCTTATCTGTCCATTTACAGGCAGAGCTATTCTGATTCTTTAAGGAAGGACATTTTCTGTAATGCTATCAGAAAAGACATTCTTACAAAATGCTGTTTTCTCAACTATTTGCTGACGCTGATCCAAGTTACTTATACTGCATTGTCTTGTGTGGCAGGCTGAAGCCCTCATCCCTCTCTTCTCCTTCCCACAAAGATAGCAGGATGGACAGGGATGGTAGGTAAGAATCCAGAGATTTTTTTTTTTCTTTTTTAATTTCCAGAAAGTAGAACCTAGGATTATGAGAAGAATTCCAGGATATTTTTTGTTTGGGAGTAAACTATGAACCAGTAAGGTTTCATGAAAATAATTAAACCATCCAATGAAAATTTAGTGTTTCGTTCCAATACCTCTTTTCAGTTCGATGTGTATAGCCAAGTATGTGTCTCTTGTGGTCTCGATTACATCCGGTGTTTTTAGCTGGCAGCATTTCCTCTGTTGAGGCCCCACTTGATTTGCCAGGCTTCATTTCTGTGAATATAAAGAGAGAAAACCAAGTTGTATGAAAGAGTGAAATTTAAGAAAAAATTAAGTGTTAGGATAACATTGATTTTTGAAACAAAAAATGAGACACTAAATCTGTTATAAACAAACTGGTCCTCTGATTATGAAAAATATATAGGCTACAAAAGTACTTGGAAAGTCTTATAGCCATCTTTTAACCACCCTGTATGTTTTCTTTTGAATATTTATAAAAACCTAATTCAACTAACAAACAGAGACCAAAGAAGCCCCTCCTATGTAGTTAGTTGCACACATCTGGAATAATGAAAGTGAATTTGCAATTCTTAAAATGGTGTTTTCTTCCAGTTCTCATAGAAGTGTTTTTGGAGCAGTGGTCTATACTAACAGCTGTATTCAATCTTGAGTAAAAGTCACTTCCTGAAGAGAATGAAATTCAACTTAACATTCGAGCTTGCCCAGAACGTAATCCTGTGGGGCGGGTGTACTATGTGATTATGAAACTGGACGTGGGTACCCTGCTGAGGTGATTTCTTGTAAATAGTACCCAACAGAAACCGTTAATCAGCGCCAGTGCTTTTAACTGAAGATTTAATCATCTAAAAGCATTGCTTATTCATTGTCAATTAAGACAAAACCATCTTAATTTTCAAGAATTTTATTCTTTGGTGTTTTGAAAATATAATTCCCTTCTGAAATTATATTTGTATGGAATCTGTATCTTTATCTATCTACACATACTCATATATATAGATATGCACACCTACATATGTTTATATATATTTAGACTTCTCAGGTTTTTTAAATTGCTGTGTCATACTTGAGTTTCAGGCAACGTTTATTTTTGATTTTTAAAATTCATTCATTCATTCACTTACTGTAGTGAACCTAATTTAAATAGAATTTTTGTTCCTGGCCTCATAAGGTTAGTTGATTTCATATATAGATATGAGAGGTACAGTTTTAGCTATTTAATATCGAGTTTAAAAATATCTTTTAGGTGGGTAGTACTGACTTTCACTCTCCTAAATATTGTACTTATTTAAAAGAAAGAAAATGTTGTATAACTTGGATATTGCTAAATCCTAGTGGAATCATGGTTTAGATGGAAAAGTTTTTACTGAATCAGTTGTTTTCTTTATGGATCACTCTTCTGTTGTCTAAACAACGAATGCATAGTTTTCGATCAAGACTACCAAATTGAAATAAAGTCTAACACATTAAGCCAGAATTAACAAACAAACATATATAAAAATTCCAGCCTTCTCAATTTGTAGAAATCAAAACCATTTCCCATTTTACTTCGGTAACAAAGAAGGAGCTAGGCTTTTTTCATTCCTTGACGAAATCTCTGAGTTGCTTTGAAGACCTTTGTTTATAATGGCTTAGTGCATTCTTTTCTTCTTGACATGCTCCCCTCCCTCCAGTGAGATACTAATTAAAGAGAGGCCACTGTGACCCTAGATTGTTTAAAAGTCACCAGGAATGAGGCAGCAGCACAAATCTGGACAGGAAGTGCTCATTCCTAAAATACAACACAACCCTTAAGACCATCTTATCAAAAATCTGTTGGCTTCTAATAGCAAAAGAAAAAAAAATGCTTCCTTTGATTTAAAACATACACATTTAAAACCAAAATAGAATCTCTAAAACTTATTTAGACAAGACATCGTATATACAGTTTTTAGAAGAATTTGCAAAAAATAACATTATCTCATGTATTAGATGATAGTTTAGTTTAGAGACATTGAAATAGATAAACATTAAAAACATATTTTGAGGGTTTCCCTGGTGGCGCAGTGGTTGAGAGTCCGCCTGCCGATGCAGGTGACACGGGTTCGTTTCCCGGTCCGGGAAGATCCCACGTGCCGCGGAGCGGCTGGGCCCGTGAGCTATGGCCGCTGAGCCTGCGCGTCCGGAGCCTGTGCTCCGCAACGGGAGAGGCCACAACAGTGAGAGGCCCGCGTACAGCAAAAGAAAAAACAACAAAAAACATACCTTGAGTTTGATGGAGAATAGTCTAATTTGTATGTGGGGTTTTTGCGGGGGGCGGGGAGAGGAGCCAATATCTTGTCATTCCTTTGAAAGAATTTGAGACAGCTCAGATTGTATATGAGAAGCTTGGCTTTCTCATATGCAGAAAGCGGCAACACTTTAATTGGGATGAAAAGAAAGATGAATATAGTACCAGCTGATCATGTAGGCAATTTTGTTAATACTAAATGATTTGAAAGAAATGGAAATAATTTAGTAACTTAAATAAGCAGGTGGTACTGCCTGACATCAAATTATTTCCCTCTTGAAATGACTTGCTGTTGTTAAGTGCTAACTTTCAAGAAGAGTTTCTTATACAACTGTTAGTATTTGTTTAGCAAGATGCTTTTGATTGCACGTAATAGAGACCCACTACTGTTTGTGTTCATTAATGGGAGTGGGATTGTTCTGAGAATATATAGGGGAATCAGAATCTCTGTTATGAGACCAGACCTCAAGGGAACCCAGGAAAGCTGCCTTACCAGGCCTCGGGATTGGCAGGACCATAGTGGCCATGGGCCTTGTGGAGGCCAACTGGATGATTGTTCTCAGTTCAAGGCACAAATTAAACAGCAGGAGTTTTGAATTTTCCCTCTTGAGCTTTCATCATTTCTGTCTCCCAGTTGCTCTTTGTTTAGCTGCTGAGTCTAGCTCCTTTGTTTCTTGCTATCTACTGACAGCTCATTCCTCCACTCCTGTGAGTCTCAGTGTTGAGAATCCTTGCCCTGTGAGTCACTATTACAAGTGATGATTCCTCTGTCTCATTGTTTCTGTGTCTTCCCAACTTCAGCTTAGTCATGGCCCCTCAGCTGCCTCATGGCCTCCCTCTCTGTGCATAGTACCTGACTGTTTGACTACAGTAGGCTCTCTGTAAGTATTGGTTGAATGAATAGATGAGGACTGTTAGGGAATTACCATCATCTTCTCTTTTAATCAAACTTTTAAGGAACTAATAAGATAGAAAATAACTAAAAGGTAGGTGGAAGAGAAAAGTTATTTTGAGAATTTTTAGAGACCTGATTGCGTTAAAAAGAATTCACTGTAGTAGTAGTAAGAAATTATTTGTTTATGCAGGCACTGAAGAAGTGAATGTGTTTAAACTTGAAAGTCCAGACTATCCCATTGAAAGAAAGAAGTACCTTTAAAAATCTCCCACTTCATGCTGCGCATTCAAGCAGCTATAGGTGCTATCAGGAATGGAGATAATTTAACTTCAGGTGTCAGGAAATGAAGTACTCATTTTCTTGACCATATTCCACCCAGGAACCAAGATTAAGGTCTCTAATGTAGGTCTGAAGGCTTCTTTTGGCCTTCAGATCTGAATCTTTATTATTTGTCTGTGAAGAGACGATCAATTCCTGATTTTCTCAAGGCAACCGTCCCCTTTTATGCTTGTTTTTTAAGTCCTCTACCTTCCAATAGCTGCTCATCTTTTAGCTTTTGGTTGCTCAGGGTAAAAAAATAAACACCAGGACAGAGTTCTCAATTCTTTATTTCTTTGCTTGCTTTTTTTTTTTAATATGAAATTGAGGTTCTGAAGTTTATTTTATAAAATCTTTCCTAGATTTTGCCATTTGTATAATAGTATATGAGTAGATGGTAGGCATAATTAGACCCAAATGGGTAATTATGTTTTTCATTTAAAAGTTTTCCTCTAACAACTGGGTTGAAGAAGAACCTGAAGAGCAGCTTAAGATGCAATAAAATAAATTTAAAAAGATTCAGTTGCTCAGCTTTCCCTGTTAGAGCGTGGCTGTCCAAAGTTGCCAGTTAATGGGGCTTTCATTCCTCCTGCACTTTGGAAATGATCAGCATTCCCAAACACATTTGAGAGTATTTTCCCTCATTAGAGAATAAGTGCTTTTCAGATTCTGAGGACTTTCTGTGTGAAAACAAAAACAAAATAGATAATAAAAGTGCTACATGAGTATAGGGAAAATTTTCTCTTTAATTTTATGAAAATGATATATTTTTTCTTGGACTCATATGCCAATACATTTAAAATAACTTTTGTTTGTGGAGTTGCAACTGTGTGCAAGGCATTGAGCTAGACCCCTAGCTTTTAACAAGCGTACATATTCCAGTGAAATACACAGATGGATATAACCAAAGTACACTACAAGTGGCCGTAGTAGGGAGCATATAGATTTCAGTGGTAACACGAGAGAGAGAGAGAGAGAGAGAGAGAGAGAGAGAGAGGGGTTGGGGGGTTGGGGAGGGAGAGAGGGAGAGTGGGAGAGAGGGAGAGTGAGCACAGTGAATGCTGAGCAGGGAAGCAGAGGCTCGAGGCAGTTTGGACTATGGGTCTGGATCCCTGGAGAAAGAAAGAAGAATGCCAAGAAGAAATATATATATTTGAGAAAGAACTGAGGAAAGTTCATATAAATAATTTCAGATGATCTCTATGTTATCATTTAGCAGTGAAGAGTGAGATTTAGAGTTTCAGGAAAAAAAAATTAAAGGTTTGGAATTAATTCTGGGGAGGATGGGGTAAGGAGCCACTTGGAAACAAGTAAAGTGAACATTAAGCTTAAGTGATTTTTTGGTGAAGCCAATGAGCATGGTTATGATTTGCAGTCATTAGCAATGCAAGAGGAGGAACAGAAAAGTCTGATGGTGGAAAGTGCTTGTCTGTAAGACAGGACGAAAGGCTGTGGATACTGGATACTGGAAAGAACAAACTTGGTGTCCCTGATTCGGGGCTCTAGATTAGTTAGGAAGTGAACTGTGGGGAGGAGGTGCTGTTGGTAATGGTGGTGATGGTGTGGCCTGATGGAACAGAGGAATGGAAGGATAAAGAGAATGAAGGGGAAGCTTACATTTTCACATCTGGAATGGGAAGAATAATGGCAGTGTGGGGATTAATGAAACAATGCCTATAAAGTACTTATAACAATGTCTGGCATATATTATGCACTCAAAAATGCTAATACTGTTATCTTTATTAATAAGTGCAGAAGTGATGGAAGAATGGGCATTTCAGGACTTGATGGCATGTAATGGTGTTAGTCATTGAAGTCAAACAAATATGCAAGTTTTCTTGAAGTGGAGTTCAAGGACCTACCTCTAAGGTTGGGGTTTTAGGTTACATGATATCACCTAGGAAAAGCTCTTAGCTATGTGCAAAATTATCTTTATGTTGAAGGTAAATAATGATAATAACTGATCTTTGTAATTTAACAAACTGAACTGTCTTATTTTCTTCTTCCCAAAACTCCATAATGGAGGTATTGTTACCTTTTCCCTTTTTACAGTTAAACAGATTTAGCTGAAGATTGCTAAGTTATCAAGTGGTAGAATTGTCTTTCAAACCTGGAATTTTATTGAAAGCCCCTGCCTTGTCCTCTACTCCATACTATAAACGGCAGTGGCAATCTGTAGGTGATATAACGAGATAGAGAGCATTTCTAGGGCTGTACTGTTTAGCATTGAAGAGGAACAAGGAAGAGGCAGATGCCTCTTGGTGTGGGGAAGACAGAAGAATCAACCATTGGAGTTTCACAAGAAGTCGTGTCATGAGGAGAAAGTAATTTTCAGCTGTGTTAGTCATTCTAAAATACATTTTGGTACCATGATGGGTTTTAATAAAATACATCCTTACCTGGAAGACCTTTCATCCGTCCCAAGCCCTCTTAGATCAGAGGCTGTAATTTTTATGTATCTTATAGTAAACCTTTTTTTAAATAGCAAAGCATTATATTCTATAATATATGTTATATAGACATATCTCTTATATCTATATAAATAGAGCTGAAGTTAAATGTGTATTTTTTCTGGGTTCTTGTAACTACTCCCTGGTTCATTCTTTATAACAGTGTTTTTCAGATAAGGATGGGAGTGTGTGTCCTCCTCATTTCTGACCTAGAATCATGTAGAAGTAAGCCGCAATGACTGATGGGAATATATAGTATTCCTCAGGTATGCTGGACTGGAAAAGAGACTGAGAACAACTGATTTATGGTGAAGCCAGGCCGATAAGTTCTTGCTGAGCTCTTACAGGATGCCTTTCGATGTAGTAAATAGTGGAGAGTACATGGTAAATCTTGACCATGGTTTCATCAGTAGAGGAGTTTACAATGTAAAGACATTAGGTTGACCTAATTTAGGCATTAATACAGTCCTTAGAAAATGTAGTGAGAGGTGTTGGAAAATAGATGAAAGTAGGAAAAACTCAGAGGGGGTGGACCATGAGTTGTGATTTCAACAGAGTAAACAGAGGGAGGGATGAATGTGGTTTGGCTGATGGAAAAACAGAGGCTGTTTCCTGGCAAAACTCAGAGCCAGAAAAGAGTGAGTTCATCTGTAGCCAAAACACAAGTAGTAGCCGGAAGAGAGGTAAAGGGGGAAAGGAGTTAGAAAGAGTGCTTTACAAGTGATGTTCAGAAATTTGCACTTGATGTGGGAGTTTTAGGAAGCACGGTGATACGGCCAAAGAAGTCATAACAAATTATTTTAGAAGCAATGTACACAACAATTTGGAATAAATAAGGACTAGTTAGAGGGAGAAACAGAAGAGGTTCCAGCAGTTCTAGTTTAAGGAAACTAATACATAAAAGATATGGAAAAAGAAAAGTCAGTAAGGAACATAGAGGTGCTGCTAATTTAGAAATAGTGCATTTTCACTGTCGATTGTAGAAATTGGCTAAATCCTATGTTTAATCACTTGAAATTATATAGCATTTTCCAACAGATTTGCTGTCACCCTTGTACTGTTCAGACTGTAGCCTCATATCTCAACTATTTAAATGTTTTTCTTTTTCTTTTTTTAGAAGAAAAGAATAAAATGGACAAAGTAGTTATTTAAAAGAAAACTTTCTAGATGTTGGAGCACCAAGAATCAATTTGCCTTGGTTTCTGGAATCCTCTGAAAACCAACCTCACAAGGCTACACTGTATCATTTAAAAATTCTTTAATTATGAAGATTTTCATATATACACTAAAGTAGAAAGAAGTAGCTTCAACAATTATGAACAATTTTCCCATTCTTATGTACTGATAGAATTTTTTTAAGTGTTATGTGATGGAATGAAACAATCTATATGATTTTCAGTTACAAGAGTTTGTACATCCAGTTTTTTAAAATATGGTAGTAATCAAAACTTAAATTACGATTTTTTTTAAATAAAGGAGACAGATATAGAGATGGGAAAAAGTTTCTACAATGATTTGCAATATTTTGTAGCCTTCTTTACCTAAATGATATCTATGGTAAACAGCTTAAATGAATTCTAAAGCTTCTTAAAAGAGCCCCTAGATAGAATATATTTTCAAATCACTCAAGAAATTATGAATTACAGAAGCTGGAAGGATATTCTTTAATACTGAAGAAGTTTGGCTACTCAATTTGAATTTATAATTTGTCATTGAATTAACATATCAAAATAATAAGCTTGTTTTACTTTTAGGACAGAATAATATCTGTTTCAATAGGACTTGCATGCATTTTGAAGGTATTGTTTATTTATTCATTAAACCAATATTTGAATGCCTAGTGTGTGCCATGCCCTGAGTTGGGGCTTGAGATATATTGGTGGTTTGACATGTTAATAATTTCTATAAGATAATATTCAGTGTGAAATCAATTATAATTTTCTCTTATAACAAGGGAAACATTACAGATAAATGAAATTCATAGATAATTTCCAACCTTCAGTTTGACCAACCTTGAGTCAGTTAATAAATTGACCAGTTTGTTTCACTTTTTCCTATCGGTTTTATCTTCACATCAGCAATGAATAAAAGGAAAGCTGCATAAGGAAGGAGGAGGAAAAGAGACCAGTCAGTTCCTGAACAAATATGAACCCTCAGATACCAACAAGTACTAACCATTTACATCTTTTTCTGTAACTGGGTCATCTCACCTGCTAAGTTATTGCTTTTGATTCACTTTGTCATTTCATATCAATTTTAAGGGTTGTGATAACCATTTTAGATATATGTCTTTTTATCTGACTTCACATAAAAAAACTTTTATGATTCACATAAAAATTACTTTTCCGATTGGAGGTCCTAGGAAGACTGAGAACTGGTACTCCAGGCCCTGCAAAAAGGTAGAAATCTGTAAGACTCATAGGTTGGAATTGATGCTGTGTGCCAGAACAACACTGAGTGATCTTTTGAGAGTGCGTGTGTCCATGTGCATGCATTTGTGTGACTGAAAACTTGATAAAGAAGTAACAGTCCAGGATGAATGTTCTCAAGTTATGTTCGTAACTGACAACTTTAAAGCACTAATAACAGGAAGTGTGGAGTGGAGGTCTGATAAATATCTACAGATTTAGGCTCCTCTCCCTGTAACCTTTCTTATCATATAAATGCACTGTATATCTAAAACACCACGGGTGTAACTTGAGGTGACTGTGAGGAAATGGCTGAGGAGGGAAGCTGACAGCTCAGTTTGCTCCTTTGTGCGATTACGGTAGAGTTTCTCATTCTGCCTTGTGGAGACTGTGCGCACTGGTATGATACAGTCAGATCTTGGAAGAATTGAGTGTGTGTCATTTACTTGTAATCACTCAGTAGCTCTGGGTTCTTTAGAAGATTAAAAATGAGTGTTTGAAAAATATATTTCTGGAGCCTAGGCTATGAATAAAAAGAACATGTGTGCGCGTTTGTATGCACTGTGCTCATGTACCTGTGTGCCATACTACGCAGGTGCCAAGATTCACTTTTTTCACGTTTCAGCATTGCTGAAATCAGAATGCATCTTTTAATTTATGATGTCCTATAATTCCTGTTGTCCATTTTTTCAAATGTTAACATCTCAGTAATTGTCAAGCATATTATAATCAGTGGCATCTTAGATTGCACGACATACAGTTTATATCCAAATATTTACAGGAGACTGATCGCAGAGAGATTTGTAGGACATTTCTCTTTTCCCCAAAAAGTAAAGCAAGAAGATTTACTCTGACAGTAATAGTTGAGGTCAAGAGAGAGAAACCATTTGATTGTGGAATACCACAAATTCACCATGTTTAATATAATCTGTAAAATGTAGTCTTTAAGATTTGATCACTCCATTTCTTACATTCAACCCTTTCTAATTTCAAGTAATCATCATTTTGAAAAGAGGATGCAAATCATCATTTCTGTCATGTGTGTGTGTGTGTGTGTGTGTGTGTGTGTCTGTGTAAGAAAGCTACCATTCCTCATCCATTCATGCCTCCAAAAAAATTTACTGCGTGTAAGACAGTAGGTTAAGTAACTCATTAGAGATTTACAGACTGTTTAAGCACTCTTACAAGGTTGTTAAGGCTCAAAATAAGATGACTCCACCCTCACTTTTATGGGTTGGACAGTGTAGAATACAGACGAAAGCTGTATACAATCTATAAGAAGGCATAGACTCTAGTCCTGGGGTAGGAATATAATGAGTAGGTTCAGATTTGGAGGCTGTTTAACAAAGAACCTTCTAATAGAAATGACTAAATATGGATAGATTAAATTTATTGTCGGTCGTGGTGTCCAAGGAGAGACAGTAGCATTCATTCTATTATTGTATTATTTCTTGAGTGATTATTATACGTCAGGCACGGGAACTGGCTTTTAATAATTCTTTCCAACCTTGAGGTTCAGCTTCATGACTCAGGTCAAGTCGTTTAACCTACCTGAGGCTCACTCTCCTGTTTAAAAAAAGTGGAGGATACCTGCCCTGCCTCCTTCCCTGAGACTTTAATGAGATGTACAATTAAGCCTTTTATAAATTGTAACATTTTATAATATGCTATGATATAATATAATATATATATGATAGGTCTGAAAAATGTCTTCAGCTATTATCTATTGCTTCCTTCTAGTGCTTCCTCCAACTTAGAAGAATTTAGTAGATTTTGACATTCAATAATCCTTTAGTTGAAACTTCATCACATCTGCCACTACATCAAATATTAGATTGGGAGGTGAAGGAAGGGTGGTTCTGGGAGGATCTGTTTAATGTGTTGTCAGCATTCTCGGAGTGTTCTTCATAGTTTGGAATTAGGAGTTGCTGATGTCATGATCAGTCACATTGTCATGACAATATCAGAATTTCCTCATTTGCCTTCTCTTCTCTTGGGAAGTATCAATTTGCCACAGGTCTGTCATCAGTTTGTCCCATGTGTTAAGTGTATTAGATAACCCAGAACTAGTCATTCTTAAAGACACTTTGGGTGGGGAATTTTTAAAAGCTCCTTATGCAGCCCACTGCAGTACTCTTAACTAAATATTCTACTGCTGGAAAGTTTGCCTTCATGTATCCCCAACTGAATAGAAATTTACTTCTAGTTCTGTATTTTGTTGTGTGAACCTTCACATTTATAATTCAGGAGAGAATAGAAAGCTTTTCAGCATCCTCATTTACTTAAAGGATGTTATTAATTATTCTGTTATCCTCCTCTTCAGGTGAAATAAACTAATGTAATGGTCAGCTTAGCAGCTAAAGAGAAAGGAAACTGTTTTATTGGGGTTTTTTCTCTGTATTTTGAATGCTTTAAATCCTAATTTGTGCCCTGGATCCCAGGTTTTGCATAGACCTTAGTTATGTCTCCCAGACATTTAGGAACGTCTTATACCTTTTATCATTCTTGGCTTATACGAGGTTTTTGTTTGTCCAAGGTATAGTTAGTTGTTCAGTCTGTACTATCCAAATTTTCTAACAGTTGAATTTTACTCATGGAAAGGACACAGTTTTTCCAGGTTTGAATTTTGTTTTTCATGATTTAGAGGTTTGGTTTTTTTTTTTGGCTCTGGTTTTCCAAAAATTATGTTGATTTCCTAAGTATTTTCTGTCTCTTCCCAAGTCATGTAGCCAGAGGTGGATGTGATTAGCTGTTTCCACAGCACATCAGCCCCTCCCTTCCTTATCTCGGCTCTTATCCTTTATACATAGTTTGATCACTACAGTAGATGATTATGTTACTTCCATCTCTTTAGATAAGCTGTAATTGCAAAAATCACTTAATATCTTTCATAATTTGTAATTTTACTGTAATTCAGGGAAAACTCATTGAATTATCTCAAAGTATTTTGAAAAGAAGCACTTATTTTCTTATAGGCTTGCTCAAGGATGGAGAATAACAGTTCTAATACTAGATTCCCACAGTCAAAGAATGTAGAGGACTGAGGCATCCATCCAGGTAAATTAGGAAAACAGTAATCCACAATAAATGCAAAATGGAGCTTCTCTTTCTCCTGGCTTCCCAGATAGTTGACTCCCTTTATTTTGTTATAGAATTTGATCTACAGATACAAATTCAATATAGTGTAAACCAAACGAAAACAAAAATCTTGAATTTTTAATTCATATAGCTACCCCCAAGATTTTGGTTTTTGGAAAGAATAAGGACCCAAGTACTTATTTTTATAGAAAAACATAGGAAAAGAAGTTTAACGTACAGAGAACCACTATGCCAGAAATTTGAGTGAGCTTTGAATTTTATTAACTATTTTGCAAGAACAAGGCTGTAGCTAACTTATGAATAGATGATATCCAAAATTTTTTGAGTGTAAATTATTTGTTTGGAATTTAGAGGATGTTTTGCCACAGAGAGAAATATCCTAAATGATGAATAGGATGTTAGTTGTCCGATAAGCCTGTATGGATCCCATAATGAAACTAATCTCTAATACGATTTTCCACTATTTTTTGAGTGAAATTTTATTCTCAGTTTCAGTTCAGGATTCTGGAAATACCTTTCATCTAATCACCATCCCAGCTTTTAGAAGATAGTTCTTTCTGCTTCTCTCCCAACTTCATCCCACCAACTATCCCAGAAAATAAAACTGGTGGTTGTAAGAGAGGAGTTATATTTTAGCAACCATCAGTTAAATGAGATTTAGGAGCTAGGTTGGGTCAGAATATGTATTTGTACTATTAACTATATGTTCTAATATTGGAAATTTTGCCTTTATAATCAACTGAATGGAAATTCAATGTAATTTCATATCTTTTTAAAAGTGACTTGCCCAAGGTCATATTCATGGTAATTGAAGCTCAGATACACACCCAGGATTGAGCTCTTATGTTTTTCCCTATGGGGTTTGGACTTGAACCATAGATCATAGTAATAATAACGATCACGAGTGTCATTGGAGCTTGGAGACTTGGAGTCAGAGAGACCTAAGTTCAAACCTCAGCTCCATTATGTATTGGATCTGTGGCCTTGGAAAGGTTGCTTAAGCCTCTGAGCCTCAGTTTTCTCTTCTATAAAATGGGCTAATCATTCTCCCATGGTGGGTGTGTGTGTGTGTGTGTGTGTTGTGAGTGAATGGGGGGCGGGGGAGAGGAACCTGCTGAGAAATTGCCTAGAATATAGTAGTTACTCAATAAATGACAGGTATTTATTAGTCCATTCAGAGAAGCAGCAGCAGGGCAAAGCCTATTTCTTCTGTTTTGTTCACCAGGATAGGTTTAAGAATCATTAGAATGTTGCTTTTGATAAGACTCATCAGAATTTGGCTTTGTTTATGTTGTTCTATATGCCTTCTAGGATTATAGCTATAGAGCTATAGTTTTATTACAGTGGTTTCATTTTTATATACATGTGATTTTATACGTATCCAGGGAGACTTTAGGTCTAGAACAAGAATTATAAAATTTTAAAAAAGCAAAATAGTAAATAATAGAAAATATTGCTGCTCCTTTAGAAACAAGACACTTTATCAACTCTATTTTGTGCCAGGAAAGAACAGAAATTTAAAGAATCTGCTGACCTCATAATTTTTTTTTTCTTTTTCTGTCTTGCTGGGAGCTAGAGGCTTGCGAGCTTTTAAACATAGGTACTCTCAAATGTAAACAATTTTTTTAGCGTGAACTGTTTACACTAACCAATACTATTTGGTTGTATTTTATTCCTTAAAGATTGTAATGTGAAGTAATGTTGGATGAATTCTTCCTCTTCATTCTTTTTAATGTGATCCAAATAAAAATGGGTGCTTGAAATTATTTAGCAGTGATAGAGGGATAGACTCTGCTACAGGTCTATTCTTTTGTTGATAGAGGTGTTCTATTTTTATCTCATTGGACATCTTCTCTCCCCCTAGTTTTTTCCCTTCTTTCAAAGCTTAGCTTTCCCACCACACTTTCTTTGTAGTAATTTTACTCAAAGGCTCCTCTCTTATATGAGGTTCAGTAATGCATGTGTTGGAATGGGGGCTCTCCTAGCCTTTTGATTTTGCTGCTGCCTTCAAGGAGCTCATTGATTAGTGATGATTTCAGCAGCAATCACCCCAAATCTACATCCTCTCTCATACCATCCATCTTTCTCCCGCTCTTTTTGTTTTTCTTCTCATCTTCACAGTGCTTCTTTCTGAATGTCCCTCAAACAAAACATTTATACAGCTGAGCTCCCCACACCCACGTTACATCCTGTATTGATCTCTCCCTGCAGTGGACTGGCATAGCACATGATTGTCTAGAACACTTGGCTGGCACTTATCACTTAATGCCTTGCATTTTTCGTGTCCAGCAACTCGGTGCTGTACAGGTTACGAGTACTCACCTGGGAATTGTAGCATTATTTATAAGGCTTTTTTGAGTCCACAGCCTTATAGTGTTGAAGGAGCACAGGACAGGTCTTTTAACCCTAGCTTAAGCCTAGGTTTAAACATTTACTTGCTACTTCCTTGCTCTATGGTTAAGTCGGTCAGTCTTAACTTGTTTTCCTCTCATCTGTAAATGAAGCCTAATAACCCTTCCAACCTCATAGCGTTGCTGTGAAAGTGAAATGAGATGTGAAATTTATAAATGAAAGTCTCATTTTCAGAATGTTTCTGTGGGACAAATATCTTCTCAATTCAAGAGTCTCAGATTGCAGTTATACAAACACTTGGGAGTAGCCAAGTCTCATCTGCTCTACAAGGCTGCAGGCTCCTGCATGTACTGATGGCTCCATCTTTATTATCCTCATTCATAGCCCCCTCCTGCCTCACAGTGTGATCTCTGATACCACTCACAGTCTTCCCATTCATACAGAAATGGCTCTGGTCCAACACACAACCTCTTTAAAGGAAACAGGACAAAAACAAATGTGGGAGAGAAACTTGAGTTCACCTAGCTCTTGAAACAGACCTTCTGTCAGACTTTTTTTTTTCTTAAACCTCTTAAGAGTTAAGCCTTAGAAAGCATCTTCATTCAGCCATTCAACACACAGTTCTCCTTACCTAAATTTGCTCTTTTTTTTACTTGTCAATTCCAATTACACCCTTGCTCCTGCTCTTGGATGGTCAGCCAGCCTTACTAACATCAGTTATTTACACAGTATACCCACGTAAGTCTACAAACCGCCACTCTGAAACCTGGAGACACAATAATAACAGCTGTCATTTATTGAGTTTGGTACTTTTGTCGGAGTACCATAGATACACTTAAGACCGTCAGGGAGGAGTCTGGGGCTCAGGTTAACTGACTTGCCCAAAGCCATGTGGCTAGTAAGTGGAAAGCTGAAATGTGCAGCAAAATCTGTTGGGCTGTTTTAATTTTGTTCCTTAGATTGCAAAGTCCAGATTCACTTAAGCTCTCTGAAAAAGAGGGGTGGGGCTGGTTAAGTGTACACACGGAGGGGCCGTTGTCAGTCGTAAGAGCCAAAGCAGCTTCAGGGACTCCATCTCACGGCCAAGTGCTCACCCGCTCCTGGCATCTGCTTGCCTCTCCGCTTGCTGCCAGTCAGCTTCCTGTTACTCATAGTTTCTGCTTCCTCATAACCTTGGCTTGCATATGGTTTTGGCTTTTTGTGGCCTCAACTCTACCCCCTGGCACTCTTGCAGTTTCTGCCCCTTTCCTAACTGGAGTTTTCTGAATTAAATTCCCAAGTGTGAGGATCTGATTGGCTCCGCTCATTTTTTCAGTCCCAGCCATGTCATAGGTCACTGGCCTATCTGTGGATTGGCTGCCCCGGGTCAGATTCCCACAACTTTACCCACCAGCTGAGCTGTGGGAGGAGGATGTTGTCTGACCGCCCAGGCAGCAGTCTCAGTTTCCCTTGCAGGAAGATGAGCATCTACAGGGCAGATTCCAAAGCCCTAATTCTTACCGTGATAACTTGCAGTTTCTCTGGAATGTTTCCTTACTTTGTCTTAAAACATATTTGTTTCAAAGGTCAATAAACTTTCCCAGATGAATCTCACTAGGATCTATTCCTATAATCACTTATAACTAAGCACTTGTGAGTATCTATAATTGAGTATATATACATATATGGTTTCATGTTTCTGTTATTTCTCTTAGGTTGGAATTATTTGGGCTTTAGTGACTTTGTTACATTTTATATTTTATAGTCTTTGAGGGTGGAAAATCTATCTTCTCCTTTCTTTGCAATGCTTTACCTAGTTAAGTGCGTAGTACCTACCTAACTCTGGAACTTCTGAACCCTGGCTTGTAGAATTGTTTTTAAAAATATACACCTTGAGTTATCTCCTTTTATGTCATACACTATATAGAACACTT
This sequence comes from Neophocaena asiaeorientalis asiaeorientalis, assembly GCF_003031525.2. NCBI lineage: Eukaryota > Metazoa > Chordata > Mammalia > Artiodactyla > Phocoenidae > Neophocaena > Neophocaena asiaeorientalis. The sequence goes on from NW_020185336.1 coordinate 6,049,381, forward strand.
TGTTTTGTTGCTATTTAGATATCCTTTTTATTCTTAAAAATAGTCCTTTTAATATTTTTAGTATTCTTAGTATATTTTAGTATCTAGTATTAGAATTGCTTTTGTATTCCAATTTAAATTTTATTATCACTTAAAATCATGTCTTATCCCTGTAAAACAATTGCAGGGTATCAAATCAAGTCTTCCCATTCTAGAATAGCACAATATCCAAAGTATTATGACCTTAGAGAAGAGCCATAGAAAAATTAATCTATGCTGTTCTTTTGTGGTTTAGACTGTGGTTTCCTAAGAGACCAGTCATGACAAGTGAGGTTGTACATGGAATTTTTTCCATAGATGACAGGTTTGAACTGCTGGGGTCTTGGGCATTAAGTTCTCAGGAAAAGGCATCTATGACTTGAACAGTTCTACTTAAAACCTTATATTTTATACCTGTGGTTGATAACTTGTGGTAAAAGGTCCCTGTGAGAGGAGACAGCAAAGGGGCAGCCCAAACAATCGTAAATGCATGCCGTAGCCCGAAATAGCATATATATTAACACAGAACTGAATGTTAGTTGTATTGTTTCTATTAAATCATTTTAAAGAACAAATACGTTTCCGTGAATGTTATCTAGCAAGTTCGTACTTGCCCATTGGGCACCTAGTACTGCACTTAGAGTAAGTTTGCTGCTGCCTTTTTTTTTTAATGAAAAGAGTTAAGAATTATAAGTATATAGTTGTTTTCAATCAGGTGTGCTTGAGAATGTTGGGAGCCCTTCATCATATGGAGGTGGCGCCCTAGGTCAGCAGTAGGAAGGATATCTAGGATGGATATTTTTTAGTTCCTTGTTGCTGGAAGCACCCTTGAATGGTCACAGCTTTGCTAGAAGACTCGGTTTCCATAGGGGACACTTTGTTTTCCTTATGGCAGCCAGAAGTTGAGAGGCTTCACTTCTTAGCCGAGTTAGGATTTTTCATTATCATGGCAGATGGCCCTTTCCAGGAAGGCGTTAGAGGCCAGAGGCCAAGGAAGAACGCTGTAATATTGACCGCTTAGTGCGGTAATATAACCCTGTAATAGTCACTGCTGAACAGGCCAGCTGTCCCAGTGGCCCATCCACAGACCGCGGGGCTCTTGCCGGTGGGACTTGCTGTAGAGGCCGTCTGCCTTGCACAGGTTCTAGGCTAGATACACTAACGAACGCAAAGGCGATCCAGAAAAAAAGGCGGGGGGCATCTTGAGTCGCCTTAATTTCAATTGAAAAACAAAGGAAACTACCTCCTCACTTTGTCCCTGTTTTGCTGTTTCTGTGTCCCTTCAATAGAACACATTTGTGTCGCATCTCATAATTAACATATAGAAGGATCACACACTTCCAGTTTTCGGGAAAGCTTGCTAAACCGATGGATTGAAATGATTTTCGCTATATGACTTTGGCATCTTGAAGGTAAGCTTGCCAACTCTGGCATAGGAATGAAGTACGAACTTTACCGTGCGTTTTTGCGGTTAGGGGGTGGGGAGTGGAGACATTTTCTCTGCTAAAATTTTAGCGTGCGAATTGGGGGAACGGGGATTTGCAGAGGTTTGATGGAAGGCTGGTTTGTTCGTTGAAGTAGGAGTGATTGCCCGCACCTTTTCTGGGAGAGTGGACGGTCGGGGGGATAGTTTGGAAGGGTGAAAAAGAAAAAGACGACTTGGGACCAGTTGGCTTCCTACCCAGGTGTTAGCGTGATCCCCGGCGCGGTGCCCTGAAAAGGGGCTTCGAGCCCGGGTGCAAAGCTGCCGCGGGTGCTGAAGCCAAGAG
>NW_020185336.1:6051197-6157151 GCF_003031525.2 Neophocaena asiaeorientalis asiaeorientalis
GCCCGCCGCCCGCGCCCGCCGCGATGATCTTCCCCAGCAGCAGCGGCAACCCTGGGGGCAGCAGCAGCTGCAGGACGCCCTATCGCAAGCAGGTGAGGCGGCGGCGGGGATGCCGCGGGGAGGCCGGCCGCCCCGCTCTACAAAGGGTGGCAGCGCTCGGCCGGACTCCGCGGTCGTCCTCGGAGGGACCGGGCCGGGCGGTGACCTTGTTTCGCAGGAGGCGGCCCGCGGGGACGGCTCGGGCCGGTGACCTTAGCCGGGGAGATGCCCTCGCCCCCTCCGGCCGGGCCGGGCGGGACGCGGAGGAAGGGGAAGGGGCGGCGGCGCGGCGAGAGCAGGAGCGCGCCGGGGGCTTCGCCCAGCTCTGCAACAAGTTTGGGTTTTTTTCCGGAAACCTTTGTGTGTGGAAGAGTACGATAATAAGTCTTAAGATTGGGATACAACAATCTTCACTTGGAACCTCAAAGAACCTGCCCGATTCGTACGAAACCCGGAAGACGTGTGTGTGTGTGTGTGTGTGTGTGTGTGTGTGTGTGTGTGTGTGTTCGCGCTCGCTCCCCCTCCCATTTATATATTAAAAAAAAGAAAAGAAAGAAAAAGAAACAGGAACTTCTACTGTCACTTTCTCAAGGTTTTCAGTTTTCAGCAGCACAGGGAAATCCTGTGACATCCTAGTTGCAGAGATACTTGGATAAGCCTGAGTCATACACATGCCTTTTCCTATTTTAATACCGTTTCATACATTTTTTAACAGATTGAACTCCAAAGGCACTTCAGTGGTTAGATCAAAATCCCCTGCCGGGAAAAGGAGTGGAGCTGGAAGCTTATAGTCATGGCCTTTTGTTTTGTTTTTCATCTTTGTTTTTAAAAGAAGGTTACTGAAGCCATGTTGTGGTAAATCTCACGGAGGCTTTCAGCAGCAGCATTAACAAGACCTAGCTTTAAATTATGTAAAAAATGTGCAGGTCTGTTTAGAAAAGGTTAAACTGATTTAGAGGTCAGTGGCAAGATGCTTGTTGAGAAAACAAAAACACAATTGCAGATATTTTTCTTCCACAATCTCTTGTCTACATCCTTAGCCACTGAGACAAATCAATTAAGTTATTATCCCAATAGTGATTCAATCAAACTGTATCCTTCCACGCAGACCATGGCTCTGTTAAGATCACGACAGATGACAGTGATGCCTGGTGGCTTTCCTAAAGGCGTTCACAGGATTATTGATTATGTTTAGTCCTTTTTGTTCTCAAAGTCATTTTGGGGGGTGGGGTAGGGAGGGCACTCTTACTATATCTGAAAATGATGCTAATTTTCTGATACGATGACTGTCAAAAAGTATTGTTTTCTGGTGTTTGGTTCTTTCACTTGTTAGCTTTCCCTTACAAAGACAGTAAACACACCTGGTTTATATGCCCTTGCTTTCCAAGTCAATGGAACTTTTACCTGGTTTAAGAAAAGCCCCTTCCTTTAATTTAAAAAAAAAAAAAAAATCTGCATTTGTGACTTGGCTGAAGTATATACTAAAATTTGTCAAGATCCAGAAGCTGGCATCTCTAAAATCTCTTCATGTGGCCTCATTTAAAATAAATGCCCTCAGAGCCAGTACACTTGCATCAACTTCATAAATGAAGCAGATTTCCAATAAATATTCTCCTGAATCCTCCCCCCACCCCACCTCCCTCTACCTGAAAAGATGGCTAATTATGTAAGGGCCTTGTGTATTCATTTATTTGTTGTCGGAACCCGGTGGGGTGTTAGCTCTGAAATGGGGAAAAGGCTCTGAGGGCGAGGCCTTTTGCTGTGAGGGGCTGGAGGTTTTGTGTGTGGAGGGGGACAGCCTGCTGGTCTGGAGCACGCTGATAAGATGCTCTTCTTTTCACTAGGCTCTCCTTAGATTCAGAGACTAAAAGGGCTGACTGAATCAGAAAAACAAACAGACTTTCTTTTTTCTATAGGCGAAGAAAGAAATGAATGTGTAGGCATTATACAGACACAAGACCCCGGGTACCAGTGGTATTTGAGTCAAAGGTTTCTTTTGTTAGTATTTAGCCATTCACTGGGAAAGCACACTTCCAGCAAGGGGACCTGGTTACCATGAGTGACTTTGTGATCTCATCCTGGCTTAGTCTAAATGGGAAGTCTAATTAATGCTTTTTATAAGATTTTGTGACATTAAGCTCGCACCTTTCAGTTCACATTAGTTTGTTCATTTTGATGAACGAATAGGTCCATTTTAGGTGTATGAGGCAGTTTGATTTTAATCTAGAAATATATGATCAGCTGTTAGAGCTGATTTCAGATAGTTTGCCTGAGGAAAACACTGAATGTGAGGAATACTTAAAAATCACCTTTGGAAAAAAAAATAAGCTGGAGTCACACTTGTATTATACATATATATTAATAGTGGCAAACCATCACTGAGCATCTTATAGCCTGTGGGTTGCTGAGAACGACCCAGCTATAGGTGGGTTAACTCATTTAGTCATCTTGACAGTCCTGTGAGGTAGGTAATGGTAATATCTCCATTTTACAGTTAAGAAAACTGAGGCATAGATTAAGTACCGTACTCAGTCTGTATGACCCAAAGTGCAGAGCCAGGCTTTGGCAGTCAAGCTCTTAAGACAACCACACTACGGCAGCTTGCTTATTACGTGCACATCTCAGTGAAAACTCATACAGAGCTTCTCTGCATCACTGCCCGTCACCCTTCTAGTCTCAAAAGTCTGGTTTAGGGATTCCTCCCACCTATCTGGGCCATGGACAGGTGCAGGGAAGTGGTGGTGAGGAAGGAGTTGCAGGTGAAGGAGGATGCTGTGAATGACATGGACGGTGGGTTCGTGATATTTGGGATCGGCATTGATGTTAAAGGGTTGCTTTACAGAGTGATTGTACGATTTCTTCTTAAAACTGTACAAATATAGGAGTCAGCCAGTTTCAGTTAAACAGAGGTGGGTGGCGCTCATTCCCCTCCTGCCCCACGCTGTGTATCGAGGACGTCAAGGAGCACTGATCTCCGGCATCATTTAGGATTTTCCTGCATCACAGGCCCATGAGCATGTTAGAAATACATCTGCTTGGCTCAGGTCAGAGTAAGATGCTTTGAGTGGGTGATAACCCAGGAGGCAATGTCTAGACAAAGATTGTTGGTTCTAGTCTCAGTGGAGAAATGTGTATGGCCTATGGTTGTTGACTGTGACGTGCAGATACAGGATATTCGTTAAGCAAATCCAGTCTGTATGAGAACACCGCCACAAGCAAAATGAAAGCCCTTTAGTAGGACTTCTGTAGTTGTGAAAATATTTTTAGTATGTCTCAAAAGAAAAAGTGCTTTCCTTTAATTAGAGAAGATAAATATTTCCATTTTATTTTGAATTCTTTTATTAGCTACTTTCCCCTTCCTGTTTCCTTACTTCCATTTCGGAACTGCTTTTCTTGAAGTAGTTGGTTCAGTGATGTCATATACTTGGTTTTTACAAATTGAGGTGTGTAGCAAGTACTTTTTTGCCTAGTGGTTTGCAGTGAGGTCTTTGGGGTAGGGGAGTGCATATAAGAATTTTCGTGTGTGTGTGTGTGTGTGTGTGTGTGTGTGTGTGTGTGTGTGTATGTGTGTGTGTGTTTTCAAACGATCTTGCCAACCAATAGCTGTACTTGTTAAGTGTTGCTAAAACTTTTGATGAGTGAAGTACTTATCTCCCCAGTTTAAATAGATTTACATAGTTTGCTGCTTTCTTGAAGATTAACTGGGTGTAGCTGCACGTGAAGAATTCAACAGTGATTCAGTGTTTGGCCTTGTTAGAGGATGACATACAAAGCTGTTGATTAATCCTCTTCAAGCAGTTTCTGTTCACAGCAATTTATGTGTAGTAGATTGGGTTTTGTTAAAGTTTGAAGATTAAAGTGTTCAGAGAAATGTTTAAATGAACACTGAGCCAGTCCCAATTTGGTGTCGTTTTAAAAGAAGGTAAACCTACTCAAGCCACGGAAATTGGAGGTTTAGGGGAAATTAGCAGCAAATTAAATTGGTATACATAAAAAGGTCTTGTCCTGTTTGGGGATTAGACTATTTCAGTGTGTTTGTGATTCAGTAGTGCTTGTGTGTCAACGTAACCGTTTGAAATATGTAACCATGGCCGTTTGAAAAGTACGGAATTCGCCATCATCAGTGATCATCCAGTTTTTCCGCTAGGCATCCCTTTTGGCATCTCACTACATTTTCCATAGTTCGCTTCAGGTTTTGAACACGTTTCTCGTTTTTGTTCTTTCCTTTCTTTTAGAGGCTGCTGTCGGCTGGGCTCATCATATATTGGTAATACTTTCTGAGCCCTTTCTTGGGGTGGGCGGGGACAGGGGGAGTCAGTCTTTCCAAGTTTCTGAGAATACATTTCCAAAGCACTCTGCCAATAAATAAATATTTAAAGATGTATATGATATCCCTTCCCAACCTCAGCTATATTTAATCTTCACAACATCCATATAAAGTGGGAAAAGGTCAGGAATTCTGAGGCAGTGAATTTAAATGGCCTAGTTGGTGAAAGCTCAGGTCTCTGGAGTCAAGGGTTCTGTCAGCTACCAGAAAAAAGAAAAGGAAGCTCGGTCAAGAACAGCTGTAGCCCCACTACACTTCCCTTTACTTGGCCTCCCAAAGACATGTGGCACACAGAGCATCCCAGATTTCAGCTTTGGGAATTGTAGCTTTGTAATTTATTAGTGTTTTTTGTTTGTTTCATAAAGGCCTTTGCTCTAGGGTTCTCAGCGTACGGGAAAGGCCTTTGCTCTAGGGTTCTCAGCGTACGGGACACCAACTTAAATTGGAATTTCAGATAAACAATGAATAATATTTTAGTATAAGCACGTCCCAGATATTGTGCGGTGCTGTGTGTTTTTATTTGCGAAATCCAGCAATCCTATCTGTGGGGAACCCAACTCACTTTTTAAAACGAGTTATAAAAGAAATCGTAATTATAAACCATATTATTCCCATGTTTTCCTCCAAAAATCTTGCCTCTTAGCATATTCCTTGAGCCCTGGTAACGCCGATTTCACATCTTAACTTCTTTAACCATCACTCAACCTAATTGAAAGAGACCCCGTCTTAAGTTCTGGCTCTGTGTCTTGCATGCTTTTTCACTTAACCTCCCAAAGCCTCACTTTCTGTTAAATAAAGATAATAGTGCCCACTCCACAGGGTTGTTGTTGTTAATCCTTCTAAGGTGTTATTATTATTAATGTCCCAACAGAGCAAGCAACAGCGGGTGGTCCTGGGAGACCTTGACACAGCCTCTAAGAATGGACTTTGTTTAGAAAGTGGGGGCAGCCCCCAAAAGGGTAAGGATCTGGAGCTTGAAAACGAGACTGTCAACCACATGTAAAAAAAAAAAATCCAAAAAGAAATAGAAAAGAGCATCCCACCATATTTCAGAACAGTTGTTCCTGTATTATGCTCTTGTTAGCAGAGTTTGCCTTCCCTTTGGGGAAAGAAAGCCTTTCAACCCTCTGTTCTTTATTTTATGCAAATATATGATTGGAGAAGGAAAAAAAGAGCATTAATCACTCTTGTTGATGAAAAATGCTACCTTTTAATTTGCTCGAAAATGGACGGATTTGATTATTAGTATATGCGTGATGATTTCCTGAATTCTTTCCTTTGTCTTGTTGGTTTTCAAAGATGCCATCTTTGCCTTTCTCAGAAAAATAAACATTGTTTTTCTCCTTGGACATCTGTAGGTGTTTGGTGGGTGTTTGTTTTTAAACTCGCATCTGTAGAGAATGCTTTGCTTTAATACATTCTAAAAGCTTAGTAAATTTTAAAATAGGATAGACATACCATGAGGAAGGAAGTAATAAGCTTTTCCTGAAATTAGGACAAGGTGAAAAAATTAAATGGAGCAAACTAAATTCTGTATTAAAATAATGAATCAATGTAGCTATTGTTGTTTAACACTTACTAAATGGCAGCAGCCACAACAGAACTTGGTGTTAAACACAGCAGTGCTCTAATAAATAGAAATGTACTTTGACTCCACTTTATTCATTTAAACATACGGACTTACAAAGCAGTGTAACGTAAACTGGGGAAAATTGTATTTGCATTTGTTAATTGTGCATCCAATACAACCTCAAAAAATGCATGAATAAAAAAAGACTGGAAGGAAATATGCCAAAATATTAAAAAGTGTTTTCCTCTGTTGGTAGATGGAATCATGAATGACTTATTTTTCATGATTCTCTTTACATTTATTTTTCGGCCTTCCAGTCCCCCTTGTTCCCCACCTGAACATGCAGTCCCTTCGGTTATCAAGAAAAAGATAAAGTGAAAAGAATATAGAAAATTGTATTATTTTTAATGTTTAAAAATTGCAGTGAAAACCCAATTCTCATGTCATTGAGAATTTCAGCGTAGCATGTAGGTGTTACTTGTTTCTGTGCCTGAGCTTTGAGATACAGTCCTTTACTATTCTTTATGAATTTCTGTTTTTATTTTTACTGCCAATTCCTGTATCACATTTTTGGAAATCACCTAGTTCTGACAGCTAGTTTTTGTATTTATGAACTTAGTTATTTTCCCATTTTATACATACTCGACAGGACTTCTGTACTTTTTAAAAAACATTTTTAAGACACCAACTTATATGAGTCAGCAAGGAGAAAATGTAGCTATATGTATGGAATTTCATATGCTAAAGTATTTTTCATGGAAGGAGTTATTTTAAATATTGAAGAATTACCGCTGTTTTCTCTGTTGTCATTTGACTTACAGGTGCATTTAAATACAGCTGTTTGGTGGACAGATTCCCCCTCATATAATTTCTGTATTGAACGTGAAAAACCAAGACTGTTCTACCACTCATGTCATAATCCTTTGGATTTATTTTATTATGAATACTCATATCTGCCTTCGTCACACACGTCCTTTTCATTGTAGCTTTTTGAAAGGGCAGTGGGGTGAGAGGCGTGGCTTCCTTACAGGCAGCTGTAACTTATAATGGGACAGTTTCTGTAAGAAACACACAGTACAGATCATGTCTGCACTTTAGAAGCTGTTGTTACTGTGTAACCCAGGGGGGATTTTCAGTATATCAGGGAGTTTTGGGTGTGCTCTGTAGCGGCTACAGGACTTCAGAGTGAAAGGAGGAGAGAGCACCGAAGGGAGGAGGAAAGAGGTGGGGGGGCTCTGAGGGAGAGAGAGAGAGAGAGAAGGAAAGCAGTATTGCTTTGTTGGCTTCTTACTTTATTAGTTGACACGCCACTTTACAAAATCTGTTTGTTTCATTGTTTTGATGCCCTGTAGGTTGGGTGCCGATATGTAGCCTCATTGTTTTGTATTATCTGAGATTCTTAGATCGCATTTTTTTCTGCATAGTATTCCCATCACCTAGAATTTCCTTTCAGCACTGTTCTAAAACAAGATCTCTGTCTCTCCACTTCCAGGAACTGCCTAAAAAAACATCACCCTTTTGGAAGACCATTTATGATCAACCCAACCCTATGTATTCAGATATTCTAGAAACAATGTTGTCTCCACTTTCTCTGTCTGTATTCTCAGTTTTATAAGTCAAATGCCCAACAGGCCAGCTCCAAGGGAGTGAATATGTCCTTTTGTTTAACTGAAAGTTTAACAGCGACTCAGAAGCATTGAGTCAAATAATTACTGAGTGTGTAGCATAAGTTAAGTTGGGAATGTCATTCTGGAGGAGGTAAACGGGTGACACGCAGAAGGTACACTGTTGCTCGTTAAGGGAGAGGCTGGGTGGGGGGAAGCCAGTTTAGCTAGCACCTCAAACAGCTGAGAGATGGTGAGGACCCAAAAGAAGGCAGTCACATTGTGGACAGGAGGAACAACCAAATTTTATAGACATTGGAGGACATAAAGCCCCTAAAATTGTATGTAAAATGTGGCGTACATCCGCTGTTTCCTGAGGAGATGTTCGTAGCTTTCATCAGTTTGCCAAAGGGATTTGCGCCCTCCAAAAGAATTTATGACTGCATGTGGAAATGGAGGAGGACAACTTAAAGATGGTGCCAAGATTTCTAACTCAGGAGGCAGGTTGCATCATGGAAGGTGACGTTTTAGGTGGAAGGAACATTACAGCAAAGATTTGAAGATAGAAGACATGGGCTTTTCTAGGGGAAGATTGAGAAATTCAGGTGAGCTGTACTGCAGGGTAGAGGTTGGAGGACAGAGCAGGGATAGGGTCAAGCTTGCTGAAGTGGATGCAAGGAGAGCCTGAGTTTAAAGGTGTTGTAATAGTTGAAGTAAAGCTGTGAAATGGAGTAACGGCAGTGTGAATGTATTAGATGGGGTGCATTCAAGTTATGTACAGAGTTGGCGATTGATTGGGTGGGGAGTGGACAGTGTTCGTAAAAAAAGAGTCCTAGGTCTCTTGTCTGAAATGATTGGAAAAATAAAAAGTTTCTGCAAAATTACTTGCTCTGGTCTCAGTGATTAGGTAGAATCCAGCCATTCTCCTACAGGGATCGTCTACATTTTTTTTAGGCGTTAAATTGGGGGCAGGGGAGTGCTAAATTCTACTGGTATTCAAAGTCCAGACACCAAGAATACAAAGGGTCCTTCTGTATCCATGTTAGTCTCATAAGGAAGAATCGTCCAGCCCTGAAAGGCTAGTAGCACCCAGTGCGAACCACATTAAGTACTCTTTTTGGATCCAGGCGATGGTTGTAAATATTTTTTTTACTGCTGCCCTGGGATTGTCTTAAAGTCAGTATAGAGGCTGTGTCACATGGGTGTGTAGATTTCCATGTTTGGCCTGGATCCTCACATTCTTTGGAGTGGAGTACTTATCCAGCAGATCTTTTTCTTGATAGTATATGTCATCGATAACATCTGTAGTATAACAAGTGCATTGGTTATATTAAATACTCCCACCTCAACAGGAGTATGAAAGATGGCAGGTTGGATGGTGAACGGGTTAGAGAATTCACCCTACCACAATAAATTAGTTTCTCAGGAAAAGCCATAAGCTTGGTTTGGCCATTTCAATTTGGCCACGTGAATCACGCGTTACCACCCTTCCTACCAACCAAGTGCAGGCAGGAACTTCCAGCAAGAGATACAGAACTAGAGTTTTGGGCAAGCTCAGGACCTCCTGCAACTTAATAGGTGGCACATTGGGAACAGGTTAAAGCAGTTCAGGAAGAGAAGGTGTCCAGAAGAATCTGGAGAGACCTGGGGAGCATAGATTCTATAGTGGGAAGGAGGAAGAGCCTTAGGCAAAGAAGGGGAAAGAAATGGCAAAATTCTGGGAGAATCAAGAGAGTATCACAGAAGCCCAAGAAGAGCAGAGTTTCTAGCAGAGCTGGTCAGCTCTGTTAAGTGTTGCCTAGAGGTTAAGGAAGGTAAAGGCGGAGTAGAGGCCATTGGAAATGTCCATTGGGAGGTCTTTGAAAGTCTTTGAGACAGAAGTTTCAGTAGAGTAGTCTGTGTGTGGTGGGCAGAGAAGGGAGCAGGGGTGAACGTGGTAGAAAGTACATTCCAAAGGGTTTAGGGAATGCGTGAGTGAAGAGGGTGTGTCTTTAGAAAAACTGGGTGTCAAAGGAAAGAGTCCCTTCAGACAATCTTGAGGCAGGATTATCTTAGCATCTGACTGGTTGTAGGTAGAGCAAGGTGATAGAAAACAGGGACTAGTTGGAACTAGGTCTTTTTTTTTTTAAAGAAAGATTGAGGTTAGTCTTACAGGAAAGGAGAGAGTTTCCTGCCAGTGATACAGGAAGGAGGAGATTGATTATGCTAGAGATGTTAGGAGGAGTAAGGAGGCCAGTGAAGCTCAACCTTTTAAAAGCCTACATTTCAGTAAAGAGGTTAGGTCGTCTGTTATGATTTAAAAAAAGAAAAAAAAAAAAGAAAAGATTCTAGGCCTAAAGAGTGTGACAAAAGATTTGGAGTAATCGCTCTTGGGAATTTGGTGAGCATTCAAATAGAGACGAGTAAAAGGATGCCTAAGCTGTAGCGAGGGCCCCTGGGAGTGCAGGGGTCTGAGTTGGCAGGGTATTTTGACCCTTCTCCCACAAGAAATGAGGGAAAGCGTCTGGGTAATGAATTTATGTAGGGTTTGGCATTGGTAAAGGGATTAGGTATGAAAATCGAGAGTATCCTGATGAACATTAAGGAGACAGGTGAATATTACTCAGCCATAAAAAGAAACGAAATTGAGTTATTTGTAGTGAGGTGGATGGACCTAGAGTCTGTCATACGGAGTGAAGTAAGTCAGAAAGAGGAAAACAAATACAGTACGCTAACACATATAGGGAATCTAAAAAAAAAAAAAGGTTCTGATGAACCTAGGGGCAGGACAGGAATAAAGATGAAGACATAGAGAATGGACCTGAGGACACGGGGAGGGGGAAGGGTAAGAGAGTGGCACTGACATGAACACTACCGAGGTAAAATAGATAGCTAGTGGGAAGCAGCCGCATAGCACAGGGAGATCAGCTCGGTGCTTTGTGACCACCTAGAAAGGTGGGATAGGGAGGGTGGGAGCGAGACGCAGAGGGAGGGGATATGGGGATATATGTATACATATAGTTGATTCACTTTGTTATACAGAAGAAACTAACACAACATTGTAAAGCAAGTATACTCCCATAAAGATGTTAAAAAAAAGACAGGTGAAATCAAGAGAGACACTGAACTTTGAGAACAGGGAGGGTCCTGGAGATTCTGGTAAGATAAAAAGGAAAGTCCCTGGGAGTGAGGGAAGGAGAGTGATCAGAGAGGAAACTCCATGGTCAAGATCTTGAAGGTGTAGTCGTTCCAGGATCTTAACCTTTTAGAGTTATTGGGATGATTAAATGAGATGATACGGATGTGTCTGCCTGGCATGCCAGAAATGTTCAAGTGGTGATAATTATTAAGATGTGGCTCTCATATAATTTATACCTCCCTATAACCATTGTTCAAATATTCGTGTAAATCAAATCATATTTCAAACAGACTTCAACCACGAACCAAAATAATATATATTTTGTAACTGCACCACAAGCCCAAATTAAGTTTTAAAATATACTATCAAACTATTTCAAAACATCTTAAGTTGCTTTTAAAGAAAAAAAGGTGGACAGGGGTGTGGATCCCAGCTTCATCATTTATTAGTTCTATTACTGTGAACACATTTCTTAAATTTCCTGCGTCTTGATTTCCTCAGTGACAAAACGAGATAAAATAATTAATGTTATTGAGATGATTGGATGAAGTCCTATATGTGGCAGGTGCTCTGTCTGCTTCCCTCCTTCCTTGCGGTGTCGCCTAACAAGTCAGTTCACACAAGAGGATCTCGGCGGATGGGTCACAAAATGATAATAGTGGTAGAAGATTGTGATCGTTCTGTTCATGAGCAGAAAATACTTTGTTACTTCCTCTCGAAGGGAAACTCAGTTCTCATTGATAAATGGAAACGATTCTTCCATTGTCCTTGACTTCCTAGAGTAAAAGATCAAGGAGTTAAAGTAAGATAAAGTGCTTTATGACAGACAAACACTACAGAGATGTTGTTGTGGATTCTGAAATGGGTGCCCTTAAACTATTACATGAGTATTTTGTTTCCTTCAGCGTGTGATTTTAAGTTTATGAAGTCTATTGTGCAAAGCCAGTTTTCCCAAATTGTGTTCGCTAAGATCCTGGGGTTATATCAAATGTTAAAAGTGTTCCAGGAATTGAAGTATTCGGTGTTCAAAGAAACTTGGGAAACACTACAAACTATATAGTATTGTTGTCTTAGAGAGTAACAGTGGAAATCTCATTTAAAAGTCTGAGAAATCCTGCAGTACAGACATTTGTCCAACTTTGTGTATCTCATTGTTTCCTAGAATTATTTGATCATGGTACCTAGAATATTTACTAGCTATATTCTGTGGAACGGTTTGGGAAATACTTATTTAGAGGAACCTTTTGCATTTTAGAGTTGGAAGGGACCTTAGAGATCATCTAGTCCAGCCCTTGTAATTTACCCCTAAGGAAATTATAATCCAGAGACATCGAACGATTTGTTCAAAATCACACAGCTCAAAAAGCCTAGGTCTTCTGACCCTGAATCCTCCATCATTCTACCTTCAGAGTCTTGGCTCTTCCAAGTGTGGCACACCCTTGCACCAGTGTTTTCAGAATTGCTTCCATATGAGGTGTTTTATTATTTTCTGAACAACTAAGTCCTTAGGGATGGTATGTTGCATGTTACTTTCAGACAAAATAAATTATCTGCCAACTGTCATATGTTTTGTTTTTAACTTCTCCTCTTTTAAGGTTAGTTTTCCCACCTATTTTATTGTTTCTTAAAGCATTTATGAAATCTAGATTACTGACTTGGAAGTCAATCTAGTTTAAAATATCAGTGATCTAGAAAACCCACAGGTTCTAATTATTAATGGACATTCTTTTGCTCTCTAAATTTGTTTTGTCTTTTTCACCTAATTGGCTGTGGGTAGACAAATTTACATATGTTTAGCCCCTTCCTGCCTGACTTACTACAGCATGCAAAATTTGCTCTGTGGTTTCTAGAGTAAGTTCCTGTATAGAAGAAACCACGTTTAGACTTTACATCCCTGCTGTGTGCTAAAGGCCCCTCTAGGACACACTGAAATGTGCTCTTAAAAAATCTGAATGACCAGTTCCTTGCCCTTTGTTACCATTAAGATATTTCAGGTACTAATAGTGCACTTGGATACTTTCTCTATTTATGTATCTTAAGGTTCGTAGTTGCTTAGTCTCAAGAAAAGTGGGTGGGTCCCTGTCAGAGACTCTCACTGATTCTTTCTGGTGTCTACAACATGAAAATTTATTCTGAATGAATCCTGTGATGTGATAACTAGTGCTCTTTATGAAGTGATACGAAATAATGTCTGTTATGTCATGTGTATCACAAAAGAAGCATAGAATATTAGTGCTGAAAGGACCCTAAGAGATACACTTTTGTAAGTACTCATTTTAGAGTTGAGGATGTTTCAACATCACACAGCTTATTTGTAACAAAGCCAGGACTAGAACACATGTATCCAGGCCATAGTGCAGTTTGAACCTTTTCAAACAAATCCAGCTTGGATTATTATTCATTCAATCAATATTTTAGAGACCAGTATGGGCCAAGCACTGTGTTAGGCCCTGAAGGGAATAAGAAATTGATGATTTTATTTCTCAATGTTGTAGTGAAATAGGGGCTGTGGAGCAGGTGTATAAATAACTATACAAGGTAGAAATGAATCAGTGACTTAAGAGGTGTAGCTATTTAAGAAGTGCATGGTGTAAGAACATGTCTAACCTATAGCTATGCTCCGATTGACCTTAATTTAGATGATTTGACTTTTAGGTGCATTTGATTTGATTCCAGATAGAAACAACGTTCTCAATTGGCTGATCCATTTTGTCATTGTGTTGATTGTCACATTAGAGTTCCCCTACCCTTTAATTGACTGTATTAAGCTGCTTATTAGGGCATAAAGCAGAGAAGAAACGGAAGTATGTCTTCCACATTCTTGGCATTAATTCATTGCCAAATTTAGTTTAGTTCTCTAAGAGGGGTGTGGAAGAGCTAGAGAGCACAAAGAGAAATTCAGGCAAAAATGGTACTATTTCAGTTTCTAAGAGGCTCTTCTTTTCATTGTTCACAAGTCAAAGGTATGAAGTAGGGTTGGAAAACATCACTTGTGGAGCTGGGATTGTTGACAATCAAGGGAAACAACAGATAAAGGTTTACCTAAAAATTGCTCGTACATTTCACAGACCACCTACAGCTGGGGCCAGCATAGGGTTGTCTGTGAAGGGCCCGATAGTAAATATTTTAGGCTTTGCAGGCCATAAGGGCTCTGTCACAATTACTTAGCACTACCTGTGGCTTCAAAGCTGCCATAGATAATGCATTCGGATAGGCTGTGTTCCAGTAAACTTTGTTTACAAAAGCAAGTGGCAAATGGGATTTGGCCTCTGGACAGTAGTTTGCTGTCCAGACCACCCCTGATTTATGGAATCCTTTATTCGTTGTCTCTTTTACCAAAAGGTGCACAGAACCAACTGAAAGAAAGTGATACTCAAACCAGATAGTAATGATACTTATTAGCACCATCAAAATAGAGTAGACAGAGAGTAAAACCAAGTGAGTGTAGGTTTGATTCTTAGCTTTGATCAGAAGGTTTTGGATTAAAGGTTCAATCTTTTTTTTTTTTTTTAAATAAATTTATTTATTTTTGGCTGAGTTGGGTCTTTGTTGTTGGGCGCGGGCTTTCTCTAGTTGTGTCGAGCGGGGGCTACTCTTCGTTGTGGTGCACGGGCTTCTCATTGCAGTGGCTTCTCTTGTTGCAGAGCACGGGCTCTAGGCACGCAGGCTCAGTAGTTGTGGCACGCGAGCTTCAGTAGTTGTGGCTCACGGGCTCTAGAGTGCAGGCTCCATAGTTGTGGCACATGGGCTTAGTTGCTCCTCGGCATGTGGGATCTTCCCGGACCGGGGCTCGAACCCGTGTCCCCTGCATTGGCCACTGCACCACCAGAGAAGTCCTAAAGGCTCAATCTTGACCAGATATTTTGTTTGCTTGTATTCAGGGAGGCTTCCTTCATGTATCTATGTAATCAATACTACCTTGGTCTTTTTTTTTTTTTTTTTTTTTTTTTTTTTTTTTTGTAATTTGAATCCCTAAATCTTGGTCATAATTCTGAAATGGTGAGACAAGAGAGCCGTGATAAAATAGAAATAGCATCCTAGGAGTAAAATGTTAATTTTTTTTTTTTTCTTTAAAAATATGTTTGGGGCTTCCCTGGTGGCGCAGCGGTTGAGAGTTCACCTGCTGATGCAGGGGACACGGGTTTGTACCCCGGTCCGGGAAGATCCCACATGCCGCGGAGCGGCAGGGGCCGTGAGTCATGGCCGCTGAGCCTGCGCGTCCGGAGCCTGTGCTCCGCAACGGGAGAGGCCACAGCAGTGAGAGGCCCGCGTAACGCAAAAAAAAAAAAAAAAAATATGTTTGACGTAGTTTGCTAGGGCTGCCATAACAAAGTTCCACAAGCTGAGTTCTTAAACAGTAGAAATTCATTTTCTCACAGTTCTGGAAGATAGAAGTCAAAGACCAAGGGGTTGGCAGGGCCGTACTCCCTCTGAAAGTGTTACGGAAGAACCTATTGAGGCCTCTCTCCTAACTCCCGTCTTCACATGACATTCTCCCTGTGTGGTTGTCTGTCTCTGTGTCCAGATTTTGCCTTGTAATAAGGACACCAGCCATGTTAAGAGTCCACCCTAATGAACTCATCTTAACTCCATTACCTTTGTAAAGACTCTATCTCGAAATAATGTCACGTTCTAAGATACTGGGGGTTAGGACTTCAGTGTATGTGGGGTTTTTTGGGGGGCGGGTGGGGGAGGACAAAATTCAACCCACAACAACCTGGTACCAGACCTTCCTTCATCTTGAGTGAAGCTCATCAGTTGGGTACCCTGGTGGAGCCCAAATAAAGCTAAAACGCTTCGTGACTCACTCGTGGTCACTTTGGCTTTCATAACACAAGTGTTAAACTGGTGGCCCTCTTGTGCATAGCATATAAGGAAATGTTTTATTTTGTTGTTGTTTTTCACCTGTAAGATAAAAGATACTTCTTTACAGAAATAGCTTAAACATGTAAATAGCTATGGATGCGTCCATTTCCAACGAATCGTCAAGGACCTTGAGGAACTAACTGCTCTGTCCCTGATCTGCTTTGCTCAAGTCCATACCTGCCATTCCAGTCAAAAGTACTTTCCTTGCTTCTTGAAGTCTGTTTTTCCTTCCTCTCCTCCAGTCTTTTGTTAGGCTATCACAGATGGCCACGAAACTCCACCCTCTCGTCAGCAAAGCTCACTTCCCTTTCTTCTGGAAGTTGAAGTTCAAGGTCTCCCTCTTCCAGGAAGATAATCTCTGTCATCTCCCTTTTCTGCAGTTCCTGCTATTACATTAGAGCAGAATTTTGATGTGATGGTTTTCCATTGACCGCATCTCAGCTGGGATGTGTATGTGGTGGTGTGGAGAAGCAGTAATGCCCTTTATCCTCAGAAAGGGGTGAATCGCACCATTACCCATTAAGGCATCAGGTTACCTCTAGGGACTTGGAATGGAAGTGAGTTCCTGAAGTTATTAGGTAAGTCCTTAGGAACAGGGAGATTCTTGCCATTTTTAAGTTTGTTTTGAAAGCTATCATAGAGCTGTAGTTCTGTAAGAATGTGAAGCCGTATCAAAGCTTCTTGAGTCTTATACAAAAAATGTAAAGCTATTCATACATTCCATTAGAGGTGCCTCACTTTTGTTACTCTTTCTTTCACTTTTTCTTTCTTTCTCCGCCTCCCCTCTTTTTTTGACAGATACTAAGGGCACATCTTGATAGCACCAATTTTAAAAAAAAACAACTAAATTAGTTACTTCTCTTTATCAAAGTATTCTTCATTATATATAATTGTTGCTTATTTGCTGAATCGGTCTTTTTGTTTGGGTGTGTTTCTCATCACCAGCTAGGTTGTTTTAAGGTCTGAGCACTTGGAAACTGTATTTCTTTGCAACATAGTATTTATGGAGCATAGCGTTTTACATGCATATCTGGGGCACAGTATTTGCTGCTTTCATTTTCAGGTTTTCTTTAAAAATCCTATTTCCTTACTGCATCCAGGACATGGATTTGCTCATGCAGAATTTTTCAGAACTACCTCAGCGTGTGAAGTTAGGCATACTTATCAGTTATTATTTCGTCAAGAATTTATCAGTGACTGGCAGTGCTATGTGTCGGGGAAGGTACATTTCTGCCCAGAATGAGGTCATTGGGTTTATAAAAGCAGCCACTTTCTGAAGTTTGTTTGTTTTCTGCAAATAGTCACATAAAGCAAAGTAAGGATTGAGACAGTTTGTAAAATGAACACGTGTGGAATGGACTCCCTGACTCCGAATGGGAACAGAAAGATGTTGTCTTGTAACTGTGTAGGAGATGCACTGCGGAAGGCCTCGTCCCAGGGGGTATCCTCTGAGCCGATGAGTTGACATTTCTTTGTACCCAGTGAAGTGTATGTAGAGCTGGGCATTCAACTCTCTATATGACTGTTAGTGAGAAGCCACGAAAACCTCTCACATCTGAGGGAGGGTTAGTAAGAAGTGTCAGATCAGGGAACCAGAAATTGCTTGGATCAGCTGATGGAAAAGAGAATCTAGAGGGTGTGACTAGAGAGTGTGCAGTTTTAGAACCGGACACGCCTCTTCCTGCCGGCAAGTCCAAGGATCCAGTGTCATTTGGAAGAGCTGAAAGATAAACCCTGTGGGGAGCAAGGGGACAAGATGGCGGCTGCTCTGCGAGTAGGATGGTCACAGCCAGGGTGCTGGGGCGTAAGTGGGTAGGGGCCTCAGTGCCCTGAAGACTCAGATTAGCTGTAGAGGCCATAGCGTAAACCTTCCAGAGTAGGAGGGACACCAAGGTCTCTGAGTCTCAGAGATGTGCTCTCTTTGTTCTACTGTTTATGTAGGCATTTCCTGAAGTGTGGTCCCTGGACCAACGGCATCAGAATCTCCTGGGGTGCTTATTAAAAAAGGTAAATTATTGGGTCCCACTACCTCACTTTCTCAAACACTACAGGGGCATTTTAAGGTCTCTAGGTGACTTAGAAGCTCACTGAAATCTGAGGACCACTGGGTGAAATATTCCTCAGAAAAGCTCTGCCTGTGGGCATCTTCAGTGACAAAGAATGAGCTAGCTTATAAAGCAGTGATCTTTTAAGTCCAGGGGTGATGTAGGCAGGAAATGTAAATGGGTACCAAGTAAGAGAATGACAGATGTATGAGAAACTGAGTCAAAACTGGGTCCAAAGAAAAACTGGGATATATCTCCCAAGGCTGACATCAGAAAAGCTAACAGCACGTGTCCCTTGCAACCTTGGTTGGCCAGAGCACTGGACCGGCTGGGTTGATGCATTTGAGCCATTCTCCGTTCCTATAGAAAACTGGAAACGGTTTCAGAGGTCAGTCTGTAGAAGTGCTGAGCCAGCTAAGACGCCAGGGCCAGCCGTGAACCTCAGGGACCAGATGAAAATCTTCAAAATGTAGTACACAGAAAGCTGTTTCTTTTTTTCCCCCGGTAAAATTTTTGCCAGGCATGTTTTTTAAGCAGCTGCCTAGGGTGTATATGTGTGTTGCGGGGGTGGGAGGAGGTGCATATGCTGCTAGTTCTGTGTACTTGTTGGGGGAGAGGACAGGGCAGGGAGGAGCGATTCCTGAGCATCTCATAGTCTACCTAACTGTGTGTGTATGATGAGAGTGGGTTTCCATTTTATTTGCTTTGTTGACCCTTTTTCTCAGCATCTCTCCCCTACACACTGAGTGGGCAAGACTGCCATTGGCAGCAGGGATGAGAAAGGTTCCAGGTCTCACACCATTGCTGAGACACTCCCTTCCTCCACAGCTAGACAGCTGTCTAATCAGAAGCAAGCAAAGGACCAGCTCATCAGACAGTGGCACCTGGCTCCTTGCACTTCCACGTGCATCTTTTCTGCTTGCTTAGCCACAGCCCACAAACCTTGGCAGTTATTGTAAATTTTAGGAAACAACATTTGGTAATTAAAAGCTCTTGCTAATAAAATTTAGAGATCTACCCGATTTTTATTCAGCCCTCTTAAGGGAATAGGGCAAAAAGAACCATTAAGAGAAAAAGAGTAGTTAGTGTAATCTCACTTGCCTCAGTGTTTTCCCCATCATTGCCGCCTCCCCAGCCCCATTTCCTAAAGCCACGATTGGCAGTCTTTTGATATTTGTAACTTTGATCTTGACAATCATACATAGCTCTGTCTCTAGCTAAGAGGGAAAAAGCAGCCCGGAAAGTCAAGAGGTGGGGGTAGTCTTAGGATTTGAAAAACCAGACAGTAGATATCCTGAGATAAAACTTGTTGAAAGCAGCAACTTGTACACCACGTAGAAAACATGCTTCTCAATTCTTCAGGTGACTTCCAGCTGGGAGGAATGGTGCACTACAGAGAATATCAGTTAGCAGAAGGATACCAGTATACTGGAAGATAGGCACCAGTTAACAAAAAGAGGGTTAATGGGAATAATCATAAAATCGTGCCGTTCAGTTAAAAAAAAAAATTCTGAGGGAAGTCGAATACGTCCAACTAGGTATGTGAAAAGGGCTGTGTGGTTGGTTTGACCCCAAATGAATTAGCCAGCTGATTAAGCTGCTTAGACTGTTGGTGTTGTTTTACCTACAGTTAATAAAATTTGAGTATTTAGATTAAGAAATGAAGTCATCCTACTGCATGAGTATTAAAAGTTCTCATCCAAAAGTTCATCTGTAAGTTGAAATTTTAAAAATCAGAACACTTTTTTTTTTCTCATAGAAACATCGTATTTGGTGAACTGGTTCCTAGGTTTGCCAGTCGAAATGTTATTAATAATAGCTAGATTCCTCGGTTAGCCCCAAAGCCCATGGTCTTCTAATGGAATTTTAGAAATGACGTTGCCACCTTCAGTTCTGAGTCTCTGCTGAGCAAAGTGTTATCGTATGGTACGTTCAGTAGAGGAAGAGAATGCCTTTCTCACTTCTAATAATCATAGTGAAAAACGTAAATTGAGTGGCCTTTTGCACTCTGCCTCCTCTCTCTCTGAAGGTTGAAGATAACAAAAAGTTAGGCACCTCTAATGGAACATATGCACATCTTTAAGTTCCCTTGTGATGCTCATCTCAACTGTTTTAGGTGATGACTGTTTTACCACATCAGATTCAAGAAGTTTGGGGATTTTAAAAGAGGGGCCCTAACCCAGATGCACCTCTAGTTGGAATTTTAAGTGTAAAATTCACCCAAATGAAAATGCCCAGGGAATAGGAAAATTTTGGTTAGCCAACCTTTCCAGGGAGCCTTTCCTGGGGAATCAGCTCCTCCAGTTTCCCTTGCCTTTCGCAGCATCTTCCACTTTTGAACCCACAGGGTCATTTTCATTTTCAGTTTTCTCCAATTTCTTCTTTACTGTGGCTTTGCAAAGGAGCCTCGGAGTAGGAGGAAGGGGGATTGAGGAGCTACTTACCTGTATAAGTCAGTTTCAAGCTTAGGACTGCTGGTGTCTGTACTGAGCAGAGCCCTCTTGGCCATCTGGGTACCAAGTTGCGAGAGGAACACTGAGAAGGATGGACTCAAGTGTAGCTGGCAGTCATTAAGCGCTTCTTCCAAGCTTGGCATTTCACTAGGGGCCCAGCAGTGATTAGCTTGTGCTGCCTTCACAACTACTCTGTGAGCTAGCATAGACAGTGTCATCCTTACTTTACAGATGAAGAGATGAGATTCAGAGATAATTTGCCTTAGGTCAAGTTCAGTGGTAGATCTGAACTTGAGGCAGTCTGATTTCAGAATGCATCCTTTCAACCGTAATTGCTTTACTACCTCCTTGGGAGTTGTCTAGGTCAAAGAAGTTGTTCGGTTATTGTTGCTTGTCGGGAGGTTTAAAGGAATACCTTTGGGGGGGGTGATAGTTATTAAAGATTTAAATTTGGATAAAAGAAGGGGAGACTAGACTTGTATGCTGTGGCAACTAGAAGTGGTTTAGAAATAAACTGGGACATCTGCTGTCTTGTAATGGCCCCCCACCTTCACCCCCCATCTCTATGCCATAGAGAGAAATCTTCCTTTGGATATGAGGTTGGACAAGATGACACATAAGTTTCTTTCTGGATATAATTATGGTTAAAGAATTAATCGGTGTTATAGTGGGTACAGATGTAAAGTAATTCTCTGTACATGTTCTGATTACATAAGTAAGTTTAGGAAAAGTAAGGTTAGGAGGGTCAAAATCGGCCTTCAGAGAAAGTCACTGTAGTGGGTTGAATAGCGTGTCCCAAAATTCGTGTCTAACCAGAACTTCAGAATGTGACTTAATTTGGAAATAAGATCTTTGCAGATGTAATTAGTTAAGGGTCTTGAGATACAATCAGAGCAGAATTAGAGTGGGCCCTAAGTCCAATGACTGGTGTCCTTCTAAGAAGAGGAGAGACACAGAGAGCTGACCACGTGAAGGCAGAGGCAGATTGAAAGTACACTACCTCGAGGCAAGAACTGCAGGAGCTGCCAGAAATTAGGAGAGCAGGAAGCAGTCTCCCTTAGAGCCGTCGGGGGAGCATTGCCCTGCTGACACCTGGATTGCCGACTTCTGGCCTCCCGGACTGTGAGGCAATAAACATCTGCTGTTGTAAGCCACTAGGTTTGTGGTGATTTGTTACAGCAGCCTTAGGAAACTAATCCAGCCATTTACCACTTTCTCCCCATTTATATTTTAACTTCGGTATAGCTTAATATACAAATGTAACATTATAGTTACTATACACATCTAAGTTTTCAATTTCCTGACAGAAACTAGTGACATTTGAATTGTATTAGGATGGTGATACTTATATTTAATTAACTTTTTTAAAGCAATGCAGTTCATTTCAAGGAGTAGCATTTTCTCTGTTCTTCTAAAGCCATGCTGCAGTTGAGGGGGCGGTGGGTGTGATTTGTGGTTCATCCGAGAGAATTTTCTCAAAATACTCAGATGGCTCCATTAAGAAGTTAGTCCTCTAAATAACTCTCTGTCGTACACTTCTCTAAGGTTAAAAATCAATTAAAAGGATTGGAGTGAAGGTGTCATTTTTCAATTGAGAGTCTACTAAAGCAGCTCCTGGCAAGAATGAGTAACAACTGCCTGACCAGATGTGGCCGTTACCAAAGGCAGGAGGATCCCAGAGTGATTATATCTTCTTGAAGGTTTATAGTAATTCTGATTAATCTGTTTTGAAAAGACAGATACCCACATATCTCAGGTATCCAAAGGCAATACGATTAAGATTATTAGGACTCATCTTTTTCTCTGAATTATAATTCTCACTATCAATCATAATTTGTCCAGCATCCCTGGTGTTTTTGAAGTCTTAAACTAGGAATTTTAAAAGTCCACCTGTCATAGAGTTGGGAGATTGTTCCAGAGATGCTGCAAGTCTGGAGAGGAAATATCATAGATTTCAGTGAAAATAGAGATCTTGTTTCAGCTACGAAAAGGGTATGATTGATTCATTTTGCCCCAGATATCAAACTCCTCTCTAAGACAGACTCTGCCATCATCCAGCCCTGGCCAACTCCTCTCACCTCTTTATACCCCAGAGCTGTTCAACATACAGCAGTTAAAGCCCTGCAACAGTTGCATGGTTTCTAACATATGTCAGTCCATGTTTTTTCCCTCACCACGTACATAAAGTGCTTGGTCCAAGCTCTGTGCTGTACAGGGTGGGATAGTCAGGCAGGATGTGGTTACATGTCCTCAAGGGGCTTACAGGCCAGGGAAGCAGATTTATTCTTTAATTCAAATGTAGAAATAACCATGTTAGTAAGTGTTAAACCTTTGTTTAAATTAAAATACCATGTACTGAGAAGATCTAAAGGAAAGCATGTTGCCTGAGTGTTTTCTAGAGATATTCCTACACAGTCATGCTGTACTGTTGGGATCGGGGTAAAAGGGAACTTATCACTAAGTTCCACTGTTTTGCAACCAAGTTTCTTGAGCCAAAAACCTTTTGGTTATGTTTTATTGATGGGTATTAGGAAGATTTTTAGTAACCATGACATAGGCAGAATATTCACGGCAAAGGTCGTTTTTTTAAAAAAAGAGTCTTTAGGTAGAGCAACTGTGTATCAAATAAGGCCCCCAATTCAGTGAAACTCAATGGCATACCCCTCCCTTAACGCCTACTTTCTCTTCCGCTTAGCTCCTAAAGAGGTTGTCAGGCAGACCGTATTTCACATCCAGACGGCCACCTCCTCAGTGATGTTGGGAAAATCTCTTAACTTCTGTATTCTCAGCTGTAAAATGGTGAAAATTATACCTCCCTTATTGTGATTAAATGAAAGAATACATATAAAGCACCTAGCTTGGTACCAAAAGACACAATAAATGCTCAACAATGTTAGCAATCAGTACGGTGAATAACACTCAGTTCTCTAGAAAAAAATGTTTGCAGTAAGCTGTCACGGTTTAAAATGGTGTTCTCCCTTCAGCTGTTGCTTATTTCGCTCTTTTTAAAGATTGTCTAGGTAAATTTGATAGTAAAACGATCACAGATTACAGCCCCAATTAAAACAGGTAAACAAATGGCTAAGCCTACTCCCCTCAATTAAGAGAAAAGTATTATTCTTGACATCTTGTCTCTTTCTAGAAAGATAACTGCTAGCGAGCATTTGCACATCAGCTATTATCGCAAGGTATGTTTGGATTTTACAGTAAGAAAGAACGAAGATGAAGTTAGAGTCTCCGATGTAGGTGATGCAGGCAAAGTTTCCATGTGTATTTCTGGGGACAGCGGAGTGAGATAACCTGTCTAAGATTTTAATGGATAAATTCTGGCTTCAGTATTTACAATTTACATACTACCTTTCGAAAAATGTATTCAGGCAGGATTAAATTGTTTTTTAGATCTGCATCTCTTCCTAATTTGCTTGGTACTGGAAGTTCTCCTAAAAGTAGGATGATGGTGTAATTTGAATAATTCTTATGTAACTGGGAGCAGCTACTGGGTTGCAGAGACAAGCAGAGCAGGGGCTGACTGGCACCCTCCGTGCCTCGAGGTGAGGACCTCCTTCTCCAGCTTCCCTGGCTGGAGTGTAGAAAAGGCAGTTTGCCCATTCATTCCTAATTTTTCCCCCCATACTAGAAGTTACAGTGCCTGGTTCTGGTCTTTAAAAAAAAAAATCTACCATTCTTCTTAGTTCATTCTTTTGTTCTATGTCCCGATTTTTAAATTGGGCAGAGAGTACTGTTTTGAGATTAAATCTAGTCCAAAATGTAAAGGAAATATCCAAAGACTTGAATTTTAGGATTTTTTTTTGAATTTTAGGATTTTTGATGTCTGTATGGAGAAATAGAAATTTTAAAACTGTTTTTGTCCGCCTCCTGCATTTTTTCTGTTTCAGCAAAATGATTTGGTAATGCACAGGTTCCCTGAAGTATCCTTGCTGCTACTTTACATTCACACAATCCGGAGAGCTGCTGCTTCACATTCACACAATCCAGAGAGCGTAGGAGATCCTAGGTGGCTTGCAGGCCACACCTGGACCATTCCCGTCTGCTCTGTCAGGACAGGGGTTCACAGCAGTGTTTTTCCCTTTCCTGTGCTGGCAGTGCTCATTGGCTGCTTTGGTTTAGGTGGGGTGGGTGCAGAGAGCTGGCCCCTCATCACTGGTCATCGAGTGTAGAGTCCCCTGAAGCCAGTTTCCATTTAGGTACAGTTGTCTTCACCACTATGTTTCTTTGTCAATGGGTGGGAAGAGATGATGTCATTTTCTTGTGCATTTAGAAGGACAGAGATTTATGAAATCCAGTTTGGGTACCTGTCACTAATAAATTAGGTTAATCTGGGATCATGATTGAGAATGAAAGATTGCATGTTTGATTTCATGAAGCAAAGGTAAAGGATATTTTATATGCTACATAGTGAAACTAAATATAAGGAGAGGAAAAGGGGATGGAAAGCCTCAATGGAGCTGTGCTGCTGTGGGGTGTGTGACCCCCATACCCGGCCCCCCAAATTCACAGAGGTTCCGGGTCTCCTTTCTACCGAGAGCTAGAACTTGAATCATACTGTCCCAGGTTTCTTGGAAAAGAAGGTCCCTCTGAAATTTTCAACTTTCAATCAGTTTCAAATGAAACTGATGCTTTGTGATTAACTTGAGCAACAGAAAATAAAAGGTCTTCAGGAAGATGAATAGCTTCACTTTTTTTCTTCTTGAGCAACAATCCCTACTTTAAACAAAGAGTATTGTGAAATAATTTTTCTTTTGAAAAAGAAGTCCTGTCTGGCTTACATAAATACTGAAACTGTTTCCCAGATTCCACTTACTGCAGAATGAAGTTGCACGTTAGTTTATCTACTTCAGAAAAGATGAAGAGAGGAGTGAACCTTGCCAGCACTTGGGTTGGTTACCTTCCAAGGCACCCAGGTACTCCAAGGCTGATACCATCAGTCCTGAAGTGATTAGACAGCAGTAGTGCATGGGCTGGCTCCACAAGAGAGAGGAGAGTCTCTGGGCTGCTGTAAGCAGTGGATATTCAGTCTATATATACAAGAGAAATCCCACAGGGAAGAAAACTTGTTCCTGCAAAAAAAAAAAAAAAAAAAAAAATGAAGAAATGCTTACTCAGGTCAAAAGAGGAACAGTTCTTTAAGTATACTGGTGAGCTACTTGGGAGCAGCATTCTCATAATTTTGGGGATTTCTGAAGGAAAACCAGCTCGTCTTAGAGAATGAATATGAGTATAGCCACTGTGAAGCTTTAGGATAAAACCAGACACTGGAATACATGAAAGGAAAATCTTCCAAGTCTCTAAGTTTCTTTGTAAGGAAACTGAGGGTTGAAGTTTCTTGGTTTAAGTGAGTGAATTTCTGACATACATAGGGAGACTAGAGAGTGGGCGGACAATTCTAGAGACTTTTCAAAGGTTTCTAACCTAAGCTTATTAAATTGCCATTTGACCCTGAATGTACTTCTCTGACAGAAAGGCAACAAACTGCTATGATTAATCTGTTTGATTTATGTATCTTCTTGTAGATGGTACAGTTAATGATTGTATTATTCACAAATTTTTAATATAAACACAAAAATAGAGTGGTGGCATTCACAAGGAGTTTTTAGGAAGTTTGAATTGTAAATTTAATAGATGGTGTGAGTTTCCTTTTTTTTTTTTTTCAGTAAGCAGGAAATTGGATGTCTAGCATACACTTGGACATCCAAGTAAGCAATCTAAAATATGAGGTGTAAAAGAGGCAGTACAAAATACATACTTTTTCTATGATACCTTAACAAGACTAGCACATCAGTTTTCCTTTTTAAGACTCATTGAGAAAACTTGGCATGTACCATTATAAGTGCTACAATCCTTGTAGCAAATAAGGGCTGGTGCCTTTTGACAGCACTGGTGGGAAGGGAGACCTAGTCCTGCCTTGAATTAGCTGTACAACATTGGACATATACATGCTTTGACTTCTTTGGGCCTCACAGGGGTTTCCTGAAAAGTAAGGTATTGAATTAGATCAGTGTTTATCAACATTTTAAAAGTCAAGCCTTCTTGAGTAAAAATAAAAATACTGCCCCTATCTCCACCCCCCACCCATCTCTTAATATTCTTTTATACTTCCAGTTGAGAATTACTAGACTGCATGATCTCTGATGTCTCTCTCAGCTCTGGAAAGCAGATGAACAGAGGTTTTCATTTCATTTTATGGGTAGACGCACCTTGCTCCTTCTTAAAGTTGGAAAGGGCCCTTTCCAGAATTCATTGTCACTCACCAAGAGTATTCATTGCCTTGAGTCCTTCCTGCCTTATGCATGGGCAACACCCAGAAGCTTGCTAGAACTGCAGAATCTTGGCTCTACCCAAGTGGCTGAGTCAAAATCTGCATTTTAACAATGCAAGTGATTCCTGTACGCATCAAAGTTTGAGAAATGCAGCAGAGCACTGTTTTGTAACCTGCAAGTGGCAGTATTAGTGGGGTGTGGAATCAATTTAGTAGGCCGCTACTAAGTCGCTACCAGCATTTCTTATTTAAGGAAATAGGCAAGAAAAGGTACTGTTAGGGTACATTGCATAGGGTAAAGGAAAATAACTTCTATGTCTTTGCCTGTATGTGTATACAGTGTTTCAATCTCAGGCAAAAAATTAATTTTTTAGGTGGATCTCAGGCAAAAAAAAAAAAGCCACTGTGCTTTGTGTCTCAGAGACAGTGTGTCTCAGAGACAACCATCTGCTTAATCCCTTCTACTTGCTCACAGACATTTACGTAGAAATACATACACAGAGATACATAATAAAAAGCTGTCCCACACTAATTATCCATATTGTGTCAGATGTAAACTGCTAAATTGTACCATGAAAAAGCAATAAATGTGGTTATTAATTTTTTTTGAGTTGTAGTAACTCAAAAATTTTTCCTGTTGATGTTTTACTTTGGCTATATACAAATCACAACACGGTCAGATACGATTTCATTTTTTGTATTATTATTATGGGAAGATTTCAAATACTTGTTCAGTTTCCCGAAAGTACAGATAATGCTTTTTTCTCCAGGGACTGATTTGTGAAACCCATAATGCTGCAAGCTTATTCACATGTCCCTTTGCATCTTGGGAAAAAAAAAAATTGAATAAATTCATTTGGGGTTTTTTGGGGGTAAGCTGGCTCACGTTTTTCTAACTTTATGTTTAGTTAATCACTTTACAGTACTTTCAATAAGTGTTGTGTAGTGTAAAGAAAGTATATTTTTAAATAGGTAATTTCCACCCTGAGGACTTTGCGATCTCAGCAATAATTCTTTACTTAACAAAAAATGCTAGAAGATACAAACTGTACTATACATAGAGTTTTAAAAACAGCTCATTAGAGAAATGCAAATCAAAACTACAATGAGATATCATCTCACACCAGTCAGAATGGCCATCATCAAAAAATCTAGAAACAATAAATGCCGGAGAGGGTATGGAGAAAAGGGAACCCTCTCGCACTGCTGGTGGGAATGTAAATTGGTACAACCACTGTGGAGAACAGTATGGAGGTTCCTTAAGAAACTACAAATAGAACTACCATATGACCCAGCAGTCTCACTACTGGGCATATACCCTGAGAAAACCATAATTCAAAAAGAGTCATGTACCACAATGTTCATTGCAGCTCTATTTACAGTAGCCAGGAGATGGAAGCAACCCAAGTGTCCATCATCGGCTGAATGGATAAAGAAGATGTGGCACATATATACAACGGAATATTACTCGGCCATAAAAGAAACGAAATTGAGTTATTTGGAGTGAGGTGGATGGACCTAGAGTCTGTCATACAGAGTGAAGTAACTCAGAAAGAGGAAAACAAATACCGTATGCTAACACATAATGGAATCTAAGAAAAAAAAAAAAGTCATGAAGAACCTAGGGGCAAGATGGGAATAAAGAAACAGACCTACTAGAGAATGGACTTGAGGATATGGGGAGGGGGAAGGGTAAGCTGGGACGAAGTGAGAGAGTGGCATGGACATATATATACTACCAAACATAAAATAGATAGCTAGTGGGAAGCAGCCGCATAGCACAGGGAGATCAGCTCTGTGCTTTGTGATCGCCTGGAGGGGTGGGATAGGGAGGGTGGGAGGGAGGGAGATGTAAGAGGGAAGAGATATGGGAACATATGTATATGTATAACTGATTCACTTTGTTATAAAGCAGAAACTAATATACCATTGTAAAGCAATTATACTCCAATAAAAATGTTAAAAAAACAAAAACAGCTGGAAGGAAGTTGACCATGCTGGTATCCTAACTCCATTGGGGTGAGGCAGGAAATTCAGGCTTTGCAGAGGTGCTCTGAGCTGTCATGATAAAGGTAATGCTGCACTTCCCTTAGGAAATTTCCTTTTTTCAATTTATTTTGAGTAAAAAGGAAGAGTTTGTTCTTGTCCCTTTGCAGGGCTCTGTGTCAAGGAACAAAACAGGTGTGGATTTGAAAATTCTTCATTTGAGACCCAAAAAGAGAATAAAAACACTCTCTATGCACCTGCATTCAGAATCCAGGAGAGTAATCAATTTTGTACCAGGAGTTTGGCAGGATTTTCTGTTTACCGTGTTCCAATAGCTGGTTGTTATGAACTTTCTTTTAAGGTGGTTTTGGAGCTATTACATGGTCTTTTGATGTATAAGAGATTAAATAGAATGTGAAATGCAACTTTTTACTGATTACATGTTGAAACAGAGAGATGTGAGGCTGTTAACCAACCAAAAGTCTCAATAGGTCCAAGTTATTCAGCTATAATATTTTCATCTGAAGACCACTCTGGCTATAAGAACTCTGAATATTATATCTTTAAAAAAATTTTTTTTAAATTTGTTTCTTTAAACTTTAGTTGTAGTTTTAGTATAGCTTCTGTATTTACTGTATTTCCTCATAAACATCTGTGGCTAAATAGGGACTCTGTGCTTGGCTTAAGTGGTGTAGGGAGGTGAGACCACAGTGCGACTCCTGTCTGTCTTCTAGCTGCGCATGTAGTTGGGTGAGTCTTCTTTCTCGGGTCTGCTGATTCAACCTCTTACTCCATTTCTCTGGCTGTTGGTGCAGGTAGATAAGAGTACCCAGGGGCCTGGCCTGGGTTCTGTCGTGATATGCCTTAGCTGGAGACAGCCAGAAGCATTATCCAGCCTTAGAATTCGGAAATGGAAGGGAGCTTAGAAATCACCCAGTCTAACCTGCTCATTGCCCAGGCAAGGACCTTGTGCTGCCCAGAAATGATGCTCCAGGTACTGGCCAAGGCAAGACTGGACTCCAGATATGCAGATTTTTCCATTCAGTCATTTTTCTTGTGTATGTAGAGAGGAGGGGGGAGAATTTCCTTAGGTTTATGTCCTCCACAAGCTATGCTCTTCATTTATCATCTTAAAATTTTCTCTTCTCCCTGTGAGACTCTGAACAGTCATGTGTGACATTATATCCATACTCTATATCGATTTCTAGGTACTCCTCCTACCTTTCTAGTGTCATCCCCCCACACACACCTTCTCCTCCCCAAACATCAGCTTGTCCTAGCATACCCTTGAGCCAACCAAGGGAAAAGACAAAGGAAAAGAGGTTGGTCTTTTCCCTGGCTTTATGAAGAATGATGCTTCCTGTCTGTATCTTGGTCGGCTCTTCTCCTCTGCCCACACACCCACCCCTTTCAGGACTGCCTTTCCTCTGTTTTTAATGACTTGCCATTAATATCCAGCTCCCTCAGCCATCTACTCCCTCAGTGAAACCGCCTTCAACCTTTCTGTCCCAGGCCCTCTCATCCCTCTCATCTCATCTCAGGGATGAGCACTTGGTTGAACTCTTACTACTTTTAGAAACCATACCACACCATTTTACGTGATGCAATTAAGGGTAGATAAGGCCAGGAGCCCACTGTTAAAAGCTTTTCCTTCCTAATGAATGTGCTTTCTGGTAAGGAAGTTTTGAACCCGTTGCCTTAAGCCCCTCACTTACTTTCTTGGCCTTCCAGTTTTCCGGTGAATAACATACTTAATGCCTTCAGTGCGGAATCTTTATGTTGTTTTTTGTTTTGCTTTTAAAGATTTTTTTTTTTTTGACGTGGGCCAATTTTAAAGTCCTTATTGAATTTGTTACAGTATTGCTTCTGTTTTATGTTTTGGTTTTTTTGGCCACGAGACATGGGATCTTAGCTCTCCCACCAGGGATCGAGCCCGCACCCCCTGCATTGGAAGGCGAAGTCCTAACCACTGGACTGCCAGGGAGGTCCCTGTTGTTTTGTTTTTTAAAGGCTTTTTTTAAAGAGGAGTTTTAGGTTTACAACAAAACCGCGAGGGAGATGCAGATTTCTCACCAACCCCGGGTCCCACACACTTATTCGCTTCCTCCGTTATCCGCATCGCTCACCGGAATGGTACATATTAAAATTTCAGTGCACGTCTGAAATTTATTTTTTTTTATCTGATGGACCTAGGTAAAGAGATTTCTATGTAGAGATTGCAACTTTACATTTAAGGATGAGATTTGATAGCTATCTTAGTGAATATTAATTACGAAGCCTTGGGAATTTTTAGTTTTAGATTTTTTAAATAGCAAACATAACAACATGGACCTCTCTGCTTCGACAGACAGAATCCAGCAAAAGAATGCTGAATAACCTATTGCTCAGTTTCATAGTTTGAGGCTACAAAGTTTGTATCCAAACAAGGAACAGTGACAATATGAGACCCAGTTCATTAACTAATTAGCTATGTGATTTTAAGCTTTGATATCCTGGCATCCAATGGGATTACCTGATATCTGCCCATTTGTCCTCCTTCCCAGTGATGGGTGAGTAAGACTCTGCATGTGTGAAGGGGCACCATTGTTCTGGGCTAATGTCGGTGCTGTCCTTTCGCCTCCTGGCCTACCCGGAAGAACATCTGCTTCCTGGCCAGCTTCTCATCTCTCACTAACTCACCTCCCACTTCTCAGCTGTGTACTTTCCCAGCTCCCTGTGCCAGGAACTTTATCTTTCTCAGTTATTATTCCTAGCCCTTTTGGAGCCACTCAGATGTCTAAATGGAAACAAACCAACAAAAATGTTCTGACTGTGACAAAATTGGCCTATTCAGATGATCTGCCCCCCCCACCCCCGTTCCATAATTCCCCTAAATTATTAAATTTCCTTTGTATCTTGAAAGCTTTGGGAGAAGAACCAGTATATGGCATTAGTTTGGTAGACAGTGCCTTTGTGTAGTACTCAGTTCACGCCAGGCTTGATACTATACTATTTCCTGGAGAAATGATGATGTCCATGACTTCTGTCTGCTCTCAGGAGCAACTGTAATGATTATTTTGCTTCTGGATAAAGGAAATAGTTGATGTGGTAAACCTCCCTGCTGTTTGGTGGTGGGGTGTGTGTGTGTGTGTGTGTGTGCGCGTGTGCGCGTGTGTGTGTGTGTGTGTAGGGGGTGGCAGGGTGGGGACAGGGATTATGGATTATAACCTTAAACTATGAGGATGACAGCCTTAAAGAAGACTTGAGGGTAATTAAAAGGCAGATACTAGGTTTCCCTTCCCTTCAAAGTATATTCTTAGGAAAGTTACTAAGTGAGGGGGTGAGGGAAGAACAGCTTCAGCTATAAGATTGGTCAGAGCACTATTCTTGAGCCTATTAGAAATAGGAAGGAAATAGGACAATAGAATTTATAGTGACAGGTCTTTGTTTTTTAATTGTTCTTTGCTGAATAGAAATCTACAACAATGTACATGATTACTAATATATTTTTAGTTCACACGTGGTTAATCCCGTTTTTAAAAGAGACTTAGATTTGCATTTATATAGAAGAGACTTCTTAATGTGCATTGGGGTGAGGGGTGATGTGATGGGGAGGGAAATAGATTTACCGTACGTGTAGTTGCTGCGTGTCTGTCTTTTGGTGTAGGAGGTGAGTGGGCTTTCCTGGTGGGATGGAGGCATCAGAGCTGTCCACACAGGAAGTCTTCCCTGAGTGCTGTCCACACAGGAAGTCCTCCCTGATTGTGGTCCACACAGGAAGTCCTCCCTGAGTGTTGACAAGCCCTCTTCCTGCTGGTGCCCACACCCACTCCTGCAGGGAGTGCCGAGAGGCTCTGCTAACAGAGCCACCCATTTGTTCACCACCAACTTTATTTTTCTATCACTTTAGGCATGTGAATTCAGCCTAGTTAAATGTTATTGTGAAAACTGAATTAGCTTGTTTTCCCTGCCCTTGGATAGATAACTTGATAGGTATCTTGTTTACCTGACCTGAAGCAGTGAGATTAGGCCAAAGAAGGCTGAGCTACAGACTCCTAGGCTCTTGTGGGATGGGTCAGCACTTAGCTGTGGTCATTCAGCCACCCAGTTCCTTAAATAGATAGGTTGAATTTGTGAAAATTGTCCACATGCTTCATCCAAGGGGTGGAAGGTGGGGAGTGTCTTTTCAAATTCTAGGGCAGCTTAGGGGTTTTTGAGAGGCAAAATGTAAAAGGACAACCAGTGATGAAAATGGAGTTTGTTAAAATATCGTCCACTTGTGAGCTTTTTTTTTCTTTCTTGTTTTTTTTTTTAAGTTTGCGGTTCATGCTGTTGAGGCACTTGACTACAAAGTGTAATTGCTTTAAATTGATCAGGGTTCTGAAGTTGTAGATAAAGACTTGTCAGTGTTTGTGTTTCAATCTGGGAGTGAGGGTTTCATTCTTCACTGGTTAAGTGGAGCCTTCCTAAAATGGTGACTCTGATGTTCGGCTGTAACGTGCTGTAGCTTTCCAAAATTGTTTGCAGAATTCTTTTAATGAAAAGATTTATAAGGTCGAATTTTAAAAACTGAACTTTTTAAGGGTTTTGTTTAAAAAAAAAAAAAGCACAAGTTGACTGTTGCTCATTAAATTAACTTAAAGGCACCTTGGAATTTTTTTTCTTAAAAAAACTTAGCCACCAATGGTATTAAGTGTCATATTTCAGAAAAACTTCAGTTTCATAATTTAAGTTGCAGGAAGAATGGGCACAGAAAAATGAAATAATATTAATAGTTCATTTAGGATATAGACAGTGTCTTGGGTGCCATTTAGAGTACAGATTAAGGGCTCTGGCTTTGTTGTCCAGCAGATCTGAGTTCAAATTGCAGCCCTGCCGCCTACTAAAAGTGTGACCATGGCACATTACTTAACGTCTCCTGAGACTCAGTTTCCTGATCTGCAAAATGGGAGAACAATTATGCATCTGTCTCGTTTGGATTAAGTAAGATGATGCATGGCACTGTGACGCATGGCACAGTGCCTGGCACATATGAAACATGCAGGATATGACAATAATTATTACCCTGCTCTTAACAATTATCATTAACCCATTCTGAATATTTTGGAATAAACTCCTTTATTGTGTTTGCATTTTCTTCTTTGAACATGAGGAAGTCTTTATCAG
Source organism: Neophocaena asiaeorientalis asiaeorientalis (assembly GCF_003031525.2). NCBI lineage: Eukaryota > Metazoa > Chordata > Mammalia > Artiodactyla > Phocoenidae > Neophocaena > Neophocaena asiaeorientalis. The sequence continues at coordinate 6,084,628 of NW_020185336.1, forward strand.
GATTTAAATTTTTAATTTCAATGAGTTCTAAAAACTCAATCTTTGATCTAAAATTTTCTGTACCAGAAAATGGAATATGGACAACTTGGACTAATTTAATGCTTCTTGTCTTTAGTCATCAGCTATTTCTCAGAGTTGATAATAGGATTCATTTGAATTTAACCTTGGTCACCAGGACTCACCAGAGACCAGTCACCCTCCTCAGGATACATTCGGGACCTCCCTTCTCCCAGGTGGGATCGGAATACTAGGAGATTTCTTTCCCCAAAAGAGTAGGTTAGAGAGAAAGTGGGGAGGCACAGACTGTATATGCTCTCCACCTACTTCCAGCATGGGAGAATATTGCTGTCATAAATATGGAGGCCGGTCAAAGATGCATTCCATCAGCTATGTAGATCATGGCTCTGCTTCTGCCAAATATAGATACAGAAATAAAAGCCTGCTCCTTCATGTCCAGGAGATCTCCAGATAACTCACACATCCACATGTTTCTTTTCATTGTGTAAGTCTATGCCCGACACTCCACTTTCCACCCCAGAGAAGAGCAGAGGTGAGAGCTGAGGCAGACTTGGGATGCAGTCTTTCAGATGCCTGCTGGTTCACTTTCTTTGGGTGGTGTCATCCCACTGCAAGGTGGGCATGGACCCAATCCACAGCTTCCGTCAGACCCCTGCAAGGCTTACACAGGTGACCACGTTTCATCCCCCGACTGCAGCGCTGAACACACCAGGTCCTATGGTGAAAAGCTGTGTTTGAGGCAAGCACAGGCTCTCGGATGTGAATCAGAGGCGATTTAAGAAAAACTACAGTCTTGCCTAGATGTCTACAACTGTCAGTTCTTTGTGTAAATCGAAGGCTAGGGACAGGGTGGCGATGTATGTGTTAACTTCCCAGCCCCTCTGTTCTTCACTGAAGTGAGAAATAGAGGGTGCCTGGCTGATTGGAGGTTGCAGCTAGCAGTTACATTGAGTGACTTTGGAGAAGGGACATAGACCTCTGTGTGGCACAGCTGAGGGGTCTGAGGTGCCAACAGTGGCAGAGCAGGAGAAGGGCTTAGTTTATACCTGGAAAGCTGTTTTTATCCCTTAGAGACAAACAGGGATGAGAGGAAAGGATTTGAGTTCAACTGCTTATTAAGGGCATAAATCAGATAGACTTGATAGGATATGATCTCAGACAGGTTTTGTTTGGATTAAGCTGTGCTGATGTTCCTGGTTCAAGTTCAGCCTTCATTTATACATTGACTGTTGTTAACCCTTCTTGCACCTCTCCTTTCTGAAAAAGAATCCCTTGAGATAAAGTGGTGTTTGGACTCTGATTTTAATTTAGCAAGGGCGCTGGGCAGTGAGAAGAGCAATCTTCATAGTATAGGCCATGAAGAAATGGTTACATGTCTAGATTCATGAGGTGCCCAGCGCCTCAGGTTACTGTGGAGTTAGGGTGGCCGTGGCAGAAACTGGGTGCAGAGCCAGATAATCTGTCCTGGAAAGTTGAGTTTGCTGACAAGGTCAGCAAGGTTATATTTATTGCAGGGGGTCTACGTTTTTAACTTTCTAAAGTGGAATTTAATAGTGTCCTAGAGATGCCTCATTTTCTTGTTTATGGTAGTAAAAATCAAGCTGTAAGATTTGAAAATTTTGTTGAATGTCTAGTGACTAATTTTACATCTTCCAACTGTTACTCAGTGTCAGTGATGCCCTTGGTTAGTCTATTTATTATTTAGAAGATGTGAAGTAAAAAAAAATTCCTGTCCTGGTGTGAAACTGCAGAGCATTTGCTGTGAGGACACTTTGGGGTGTGCTGACTTCCATGTCAAACTGAACCATTTAACTTCCTCAAAGGTCATGTGTGTGGCATAGGGACAGAGAACTGTGGTTTCTTTCGATTGGTTAACAATTATCTGATGTGAGTACATTTTCAGACATTCTTCCTAGGTGGCTGCCGACTGAAACCACACTGAGCCTGGCTTGCAGGCTTTGTAAAAGTTACCTTGGTTGCTGCCAGGCCTGGGAAGGTTTCCAGCTTCTACACCATTCTCACAGGGGTTAAATTTCACAAGGTTAGCCAGAGCGAAAGGTAGCCGACCTGTGAATCTTATCCAGATGTCTCAAGGAAGCCATGGGCCTGTCTTAGAACTAGGTGAAGTCTTCCTTATTTGAGCCTCTTGACTGAACTCTAACCTTCTTACACTTGAAGAGTAATCTTTTTTTTTTTTTTAATCCCTAAGAATCATCTCAATAAAATTGTCAGCAAGTTTCAATCAAGTGTCCGTCAGAATTTGAAAACCTTTTCAAAAGTCCAGTGATTTCTAAATGACTGTAGATTAAAAGGATATTATCAATAGCTTTATGCAAGTTCGTTTTGAGTATCAGATATGTTCCTTAAAGTATTTGAATAAAATCTTACAAAAACTTAGTCCTGTTTCAGGTGTAGGTAGAGAATATTCTGCTGAGTAAAATCCTATTATTCATGTTGAGGGAGAGGGTATTTTTGTAGAATGAACAGATCTTTTTTAAGGTGTAAATGAAAATCTGCGGTAAAGTAGCTGAAGATAAATCTGTATGCATATCTTGGTAACTTCGTCTTGGTTGGGAGGTCATACAGCCTCTGAATGGTGCCGAATCGGTTCTGTCTGGCGTTCTAACGCTGCCGTCTTTGTTTTCCAGCAGTCTCTGGTCCCAGCCCACCCCATGGCCCCTCCCAGCCCCAGCACCACCAGCAGTAATAACAACAGTAGTAGCAGTAGCAGCTCAGGATGGGATCAGCTAAGCAAAACGAACCTCTATATCCGGGGGCTGCCTCCCAACACCACAGACCAGGACCTGGTGAAGCTGTGTCAGCCGTAAGTAGAAGTCGTTCTTGTGTTTAGCTCCTAAATATCTCCTTGATCATATTACAGAGTGAGATAAATTGTGTTATAAGAGAGGTTTAGTACAAGACAAATCTGTTAATGCTCATTCTGGTCACAGTTGACAGGGTTTCTAAGTTTTGAGTCCTTGGATGCTTTTTCAGTCAGCATGACGATCAACAGAATGCCTATATAATAAGATAAATTTTGGAGCATTTGCTCAGTAGAATTTGACTTTATTGGCGCATGAGAAGCAGGCTATGAATTGTTTAAAAACACGGCTGGTTCCTTTTTGAGGAGTGCTCCTATTTTGTGGAAGCACCTCTCGGGGCCATTCTGTCTCATCATAAGAGAAACTTTCGTTGTCACCGTTTGTCAGAAAGGTAGTTACCGTCTAACTTAATCCTAAATGGGTATAAACGCTAATGCCAGGGGGGCAAAGGTAGTCTGTCTTCACTCACACCTGTAGTTTTGTGGTCCGGGTTGTTCACGCTCAGCTCTGGGCATTCTTTTTTTTTTTTTTAATTAATTAATTAATTTATTTATTTTTAGCTGTGTTGGGTCTTTGTTGCAGACTTTCTCTAGTTGCGGCGAGCGGGGGCTACTCTTCGTTGCGTTGCGCGGGCTTCTCGTTGCAGTGACTTCTCTTGTTGTGCAGCACGGGCTCTAGGCGCGCGGGCTTCAGTAGTTGTGGCACGCGGGCTCAGTAGTTGTGGCACGCGGGCTCAGTAGTTGTGGCATGCGGGCTCTAGAGTGCAGGATCAGTAGTTGCGGCACACATGCACTGCGGCATGTGGGATCTTCCCGGACCAGGGCTCGAACCTGTGTCCCCTGCATTGGCAGGTAGATTCTCAACCACTGCACCACCAGGGAAGTCCTCAGTTCTGGGCATTCTTATGCCCAAAGTTCCTATTCCTCTTCTCACTGCCCCCCGTGCTGTGTCCTGAGATGAAATGTGCATACATGTATAACTTTGTTCCAAAGGAAATTTGCATTATATGCTTGTCGATAAATAGAATATAAGTATGCTACTTTGCTGCAATCACATTAACTAAGGAAGAAAGCACCAGTTTAAACCAAGGAGCCAGAAGCACTGCACATTGCAAAGATCACAGTGTAAAGACTAAAAGCCTCCAATCACTTTAAGCTATAAAAGCCTACACGTACAACAGCCTCTTTTATTTTTCCAAAGACAATCATGGTCCCTCACAAACAGAACTTTATATAACTGTGGAAAAGGACGCCCACTAAAGAATGTTTCCTGTTCCCTGAAAAGCATTTCCATTTCTAAACATATGATTAATAGCATCTTATTTTTGTTTTACTGGGTAAAGTATACATTTATTACTTCTTGCTTTAAGAAAAAAATTTTCTTCAAAACTTACTTGGGCAGCGTTTGCAAACTGGAACTAAAAGTAACATCTGGCCTTCCATCAGGAGCGCTGGTGGTTTTGCTCTGTTGTGTTTTTAGGAGGGTGGGACACTGGGAGGTGGTTTGTCAGCATCTGGAGTGCCTTCGGAAGGCCGCCACCCTCAGGACTCTCCCTCCGCCTTTCCCGTGTTACCCTTCTGATCAGCCCCTTTGGACTTTGTCTGCAGCCTTTGCTCCCAGGGCAGTGAAATAATGTCCTGTGCTAGGGATGACTTTGAAAGCAAGTCCAGCTCTTGGGGTTTGTCATGCCTGACCAGAGTCGGATGGAATTTTGCCAGGCACGCCCTGCCCTGTTGCAGCTGTTCAAGACCACAAATAGGCCTTTTTGCTATCTTGTCTGCTGTTGACCTCTACAGGCATCTCCCTCTGCTTTTGCAACATAATTACAGGTAGATAGAGCACCTGAAGTCTAAGGAGCTAAAAATATAACTTTGTAGGACACAAAAGAATGAAATGAACCCTCACATCCTTGCAGTGTAAGAGAAGGGGAAAGGATTTCAGAAGACAAATTGTTCCTCAGCTAGTTTTGAACCCTGTAAGGTGAGTTGTAACATTAAGGGGATAGAGTTAAACAACCATAAAATAATAGAGTAATACCATGTTTTATATGCAGTAAATACGTATTTGAAAAATTAAACCAGCAGTTTTTTTTACTGAGTCAAATCATATTCCAAATGCAGCAGAAGAGCATTTGATCATCTTTCCTGAAAAATTCATTCCTTTGTTGTTGGTGGTGTCTTTGACATACGTGGATTTTCTCAGCATGTGTAGACATCAGTCTCTTTGCTGTTATCAATAGCAGCAATAATGGTTTGCTACTCACTCTCTCCCATCATTTGCAGAACCCCAGGTTTGATATTTAGCTCTGATGATAGTTTTCTTTATGTATTATACAGAGGCAAGACATACAGTAATAGAGAACTCTATGTGAGTATCTGCTGAAAGCTTTGTTCCATTTAACACAGAGCATCTAATAAGCACCAGATTTGTCTGGTTGACAATTTTGTGTCTTAAAATGTGGAGAGAGCAAAAAGGAGCATTCCTGTTCCGGACTTAATTGTTTCCAGTAAAGAATAGCTAGTTGGCCACATGGAAGTGACAAGAACCTTATGGAAAAGTGACTCATCCTAGAGCTTAAAAAACTGGACATAATTAGAGATTTTTTAGAAAAGTTTCAGAAGCTTCTCAGCAAAGATAGGTGTAAATTCATAGCTCTAAAAATATATATATTTTAGAAATAAAAATTTAGCACTGTAATTTACAAATTAACGTGAATTGTAGGAGGGGCAACAATTGAAACAAGTAATTTGGGTCTCTAGGGGACTTGGATATTTTAGAGGGTTATGTAACAGAAAAATGGAAAAAGATACCTAAGAATGTTTGCAACAGGGACTTGATAACATACAAACAATGCGTGAAACCTGAAGGCAAGAATGACATGAGGATTGTGAAAACCGGAGAGGGAGACAGAAAGTATTTTTAAAAAGCTATGTTTGGAGTAGAACATACAGATGCTATAATGTTAGAAGAAATGACAGTGAAAAAGCAGATGTCAACACAAAAGATGGCAGTGAAAAAGCAGCCTCAGCCCAAGTCAAAGAGGGACTTGGGACACTGGAAAGTGTAGGTCAACATGGCTGAGGGAAAGGGGGCTCACACTGGAGGGTGGTCAGTTTCGGTGACTTGAAGGACACTGGTCTGAAGGACTGGGCAGGGATGTGACAGTGGTGATGGTGGTCAGGTGATAGGGAGTGAAAGGAGATCAATTTTCTAAGAGGATTTGATGAAAGAAGCTGACCAGCTCTAGCGAACTTCCGCACTGTGATGTGTGTATATATAGGAAGTCTTGTTGGGACCTCGTGACCACTCTGGCTGCTGCAGCTCTGCACCCTATTTCTAAAGTGTTATCTGCTCAAAAAGAAGGCATCAGTCCAGTTAACCAGCACATTTAGGAAATGGAATGAGCTGGGTGACAGAAAGGACTCATCTTTTACCCCCTGACCTTTAGATAATCTTCATTCTCCGCCTTCTCTAAAAGCAAGCCAAACAAAAAATTTTGCCTGACTGTGTTGCCCTTCCAACTTCTCTGGCAGATTTTCTAGGCAGATGAGCCGACGGCTGTTGGTGCTGCCATTTTCTCACTACCTTAACCCTTCGCATTTTCCTTTCAAGTTTCAGCTGAAACTGCATGGCGTCTTCCATCTCCCTTATTTCGTCTGGCTTGTTTTCACTGTTGTCCACATCTCCTCAACTCCTTGCTCTTTTTTTTTTTTTTTTTTCGGGAGACCGGGGCACGAACCTGCGTCCCCCACATCCACAGGCGGACTCCCAGCCACTGCGCCACCAGGGAAGCCCAACTCCTTGTTCTTTTGATTTAAGTTTTCTTGGCTTGTTCCTCTGCAGCCCCATCCTCTCAGAGGGTTAGTCTCCACTCTTTACAATTTTCTGCAGATTTTTCCACTTGAATATCTTACTAGCACCTCAGATTCAACACTATCTCCTTCCTCTCCAAACCGTCATTCTTCCACATTTACTCTCCCCAGGTTGAAGCTTTGGAGCAGTGTTGGCTATTTCCCATTATCCTCTTAGTCACCAAGCCCTGCGGCTTCTTCTTTGGCCTGTCTTCGTTCTCAGAGCCGGAAGAATTGGGTGGTTCCTCCCTCCCTCCCTCCCTGAGGGGTGACAAGCGAGAACCGTTTGTTCCTGCTGCTGCCTCCCCTTGGGCCTCTCCATTGCCCTTTCTTTTTTTTTTTTTTTTCTTCCTGCGGTACGTGAGCCTCTTACTGCTGTGGCCTCTCCCGTTGCGGAGTGCAGGCTCACGGGCCCAGCCGCTCCGCGGCATGTGGGATCCTCCCGGACCGGGGCACGAACCCGCGTCCCCTGCATCAGCAGGCGGACTCTCAACCACTGCACCACCAGGGAAGCCCCGTTGCCCTTTCTTGATTTTCCAAGGTCGAGTCTAAGCTCCCCCTGCCTCCTTCATGCGTGGACCACACTAACCTCTCCTTATTTATTTTTATGCATCCCCACCTCCCAGTCAGCATCTTACTTCCATACATTTCTGTTCTCCAAGGGCTTGTTATGTAGCAGCATGTCTGTGACTGTGTGTAATGCTGACAGCATATCATCTTCACAGATTTCTTACCTACAGTATAAACTCATGGTGGTCAGGGTGGCAAGATTTTGGTGCCCCAGAGTTACCTACCACAGTGCTAGGCAAGTGCCTTATTCTCAGTCAGTAGCCTGTAAAAGGGGTCAAATAATGCTTATATCATGAGGTTGTGATTCGAATTAAATCAAGTAATATAAGGAGAGGAGCTGGTGCACAGTCCAGGTCATTGAGCAAATATTAGTCTCCCCATGCCTGAGCCTTTACTCCTCAAAATCCTCCTCAAAATCCTAACTACTAGAATAAATTTAAGTTATATGTAATCCTCCATTTTAAATTAAGGAGAAAATACCAGATTCTGATCCTGAAAGCTGGGAAAGCCAGAGAATAGATTATATTAACATGAACCACCAGCCTTCTCTCCCTGAGGCGTTTTTTGGGGGGGGACAAGGGGGGAGGGCCGGGGGGTGGGAGGAGAAGCACTTCACTCACAAAAGACTAGTTTTATCCTCATGCCACTCACCCCTGATTTATTCCTTGTCATAATACTGTAAAATCTTTTGTTGTGTCCCAACTAATTTTTCTGAAAATGTAAAAACAATATTTGGTCCAATAAAAACAAACAAAAACAGTATCTGGGCGCAAGGTTTGGTCCATAGTTCTTCCTGGTTTGCAGTAGGAGCAAATATGTGGGTCTCTGTTGGCCAAGGATGGACATTTCTGTGATACTGACATCACATGAAAAGGTCTGCATAACTCAGTGTATCAACAGCTTATTTTAAAGGAAAAAGTCTATTGATATTAAAACGAGATGAGGTATTTCTACTCCTCCCACCTTCTACAACCTTTTTCTCATTCCCAAACCAATCCTTGGTCAACCAGTTTTTTGGGGGTTTTTTTCCCCTTTCATTCAATAGATATCTAATTCATTTCAAAGTACAGTAAAACATGATTTTTATATAAATGTGAAATTAAATCTAGCCTATAATATTATAGCCTATTACTAATTAAAAGGAAATATTTTTGATATAGAATGTTTCCTTGGTTGTAATATCCAGTATATTTTCATTTCCTAGTGCTTTGTTTTCTGTTTTCTGCAAGTTTTCCTTATTCTTTTGAATATAATGCAACTCTTAAAAAGGTGAAGCGGAAAAGCAACACAGATCAACAGAGGCAGGCATAAACAGCCAACCCTAATTTAAGACAGAATAAAGTAAATGTTATAATCAGTGCAGTGTTCTGGGAGGGGTCGGAGAAAGTCTTCGTTAACCTCGATACCAGGGGATAGCTTTCGGGGAGGAGATGATTCTCAACCTTAAAGGACAAGGTAGATTTCATGCGGGGTGGAAATGATAGTGTCCTCCAGGCCTCCAAAAGGGCCCAAGAGATGTGAGCGTGCTTGGATGTTTAAGAAAGCACAAAGAACACTTCTTGGTGCGAAGCTGCCATTCAGCAGTTGTTCGTTAGCCAGGGCTCCTGGTGCCCGGAGTGGGGAGTGTGGATGTAGAGCAAAGAGAGGCTGAGATGCAGTTTGGGAGCATATCGTTAGCACTTTGAATAATAAGCTGAAAAGTTTGGAGTCTGTTCTTTAGTTACAAAAAAGTTGGCCCGTGGAGTGGAAGAGAAGCATAATTCAGTGTTTTCTTTTTTTCTCAGAATGGTAATTACAACAGAAGTCAGAAGGTTGGCTTGGAGAAGAGGGCTGTCATAGGCTGAGCCGACGCGACCCTGAACCAGGGTGGTGATAGGCGATGGAGGGGAGAGGCACTGGGGCGGCAGGGCGCCTTAGAGATAGGAATGCGGGGACTGAAGCATGATTAAAAATGACTGTAAGGTTTTAGCTTTGAATAAAGTGAAAATGTGAGTTTTCACTAACTGAGAGAGAGTGCACAGGAAGGGCACAGACTCTCACTGATTCTCAAACCCTAAACTCCAGCCTCTCCCTGTGTTCCCCAGATGTGGCCGTCCTTTTATTCATTCATATAAGCCACAAACAGGGCCCACTGAACTAAATATTTTTCTGAAACCACTAGTTGTTTTGTTGAACACTGACTTTAAAAGAATAATTTAAGTTCTGACTATAGTAAAAAGTCAGGGCAACTGTTAGGAAAATTGAAATGATAAGGAATAATTCTTTATACATTTCCATTTATCTCTGTAACTCTAAAATTTCTTAAGCAGTTTATCTGCTGAAAGTTCTTTTTTCTCTACTCTGGAATAAAATGATCATCCCTTTTATTTCAAAATCATTAGGCTACTTTTAAGGTAAATTTGAAAGTGAAGGCATTCTAGTAAGATAAATACAGTTTTTTATGCTTAATTAATCAACCTTTAACCCTAATAGGAAGTTAAACCTTAAGTGTTTACCCTGAAAGTAACAAGGGCCTGACAGACCCACTATTAGGAAATCCCAGGTATATATGAAATCCTTTGGAATTTATATAAAGTTCAAGAAATGAGAGTACCTTAAATTGAAAACAAAACAATGATCCTGTGATGAAGTAGGAAAAATCACTCCACCCAAAAGTGATCTGATTCTCACTTTCAAATTGAAGAGAGACTTTAAAGCCAGGTAACCCAAGGCCATTCAGGTATCCCCAAATGACTCAGTCCAAGAAGCCTGAACATACCCTAAGTTATTAATACATTTACTTTAGGAAAGAAACACAGCCCACATGGATGTATGCTGGAGTATTCAGACAGCTGTACAAACGTGAAAGACATGGACCAAAAGATTTTATTGCCTACACTCAGTATTATTCTAAAGTCAGACTTGTGAATCTTACAGACCCATAGCTCTTGATATAGTGTTAAATTAGAAGCTGACATATCTCTTTGAGGCATACTTTACCCTTCAAGTGACGTTTCTAGGCAAGTTGAAGTAGTGTCTTAGTGGTAGCGGCGGTGGTGGTCATGGTGTATTTAACTCACACACATCAACAATGAAAGACCCACAGATTGTTTTTTCTTTGGTATCCACCACCTCTAGGATAATTGAAATTTGGACATACTGAGTTGTATTGTATTCCAAAGCCATTTGAGCTTTTAGGTTTTTTAAAATTGCATTTTACAAGGGTACTGAAAACTGTATCTAGCAAAATTTTATTAGGTTCCTTTGCAAGACAGTCAGAAAAAGAAAAGTTAACAGAAACATAGAGTGATAAAAAAAAATAGTTCACTCATTAAATGTGTGCCTTAACAAAAATGTTTTATTGACTGGAGTACTTAAAAAAAGCTCTCCCCAAAAGTGAAATTGAGTTGAGATGATGTTTGCCATAGATAATCATAGCAAATGCATGCCATTTTTCTTTCTGTTGCTATTATATAGCTCCTTGCGCATATATACATTTTATTTATATGGTAAATAATAGGATTTCTTTTAAGTTCCAAATGTTTTTGTTCTGTAAAGCAGCTAATTTTTATCCTCTCAATAATTCTTTCTTCATCGATCTAGAAGATTCTCAGAATATAAAATACTATTAGCAATAGTTTCTCGGACTTGGCTGCTCTTATTATTACTAGCATAAGAGGGTGACACATAATAATTCAAAGCGGGCTTAGACCAAGAAAATTGGGCATTTTCTGAAAAGTGTGATCTAAGATGTGAAGTTTTCAGACTTTATCTCACTCTTTTAAAAAGGTGTGCCAAAAAAAAAAAAAAAAAAAAGGTGTGCCAATCTATTGCATCAAAATATTCAGTCATTAATTGTAATTTAACACTTTCTTCATGGACAGTATTCCAGTCAGGGTCTATATAGTCAAAGAGTAAAACGGGATGCATTAGGCACTGAGCAAGATTATATATCATCTTTGTGATCTTTTTTTTCCTCTAAAAATGGAAGTCAAAGCAGATTTCAGAGTTGAGGAGCAACAGTGTGTATTTAACAGTGTGTATCTCCCTAGTCATCTCTTGGATAAGCTATATAAAATCGTTTATTTTCTTGTTCACGTTAATTGCTTCCTTTTCCTTCTTGGTATGAAAGAATTCTAGCACTTTAAGAAATACTTTGTGTGCAATAGATCTTTGACGTACCAAGATATAGTCTGAAGACTTTTGGAAATCCCAGAATTTCTCAAAAATAATTTCAGCATCAGAAAAATTCTCCACAAATACCTGCTTTCCAGTAGAGAACCAGCTCTTTCTTAGACCTCTCTTTGCTCTTTATTTTTATCATTAGAACTATCAGTTGGCTTTTTTTAGGGGGTGGGCAATTTTCAAAAATTAACACAACATTTAATCCCTTCTTGAGAGTTACTGCTACACAATTAGAGCAAAACCTTCTTGAAATATGGACCCTGGGTGATGGGCTACGCTTCTTCACTGGCTGCATGACTCACTTCCCTCTGTCTGAGTGCCCATGATTCAAATACATACCGCAGCAAAATTTTAAGTTACTCCAGGTCAGAGACTTTCAGTGTCATCACAAGTAGTTGAAACCTCAAACATTAGTTATTGCCAAGTACCTACTACATGTATGCATTTGATATTTTGGCAGAAAACCTCAATTATGTCTATTTTCTAATTTATTCTCTGTGTAAAATCTGCTGGTAAGCACGGATATTTAGAGCTTTAGCCAAGCCTCCTTACTGTCAGTTGACCTTTTTCTTAAGGGTTTCGTTTTGTTATTCCTAGACATGATTAAGAGCCTTCTTCCCTGTATTGCCCAAATACTGCACACACTGTTGGCAAACCAATTTCAATGTTAGCCTTAGCAGAAGTTAATTGGGAACCCAACACTGAAGATAATGGCCAGAATCAGAAGAAGTTTTTCAAGAGCATCCTCTCCTTCTCTGTGAGAGCAGATGGAGTTTACTTTATGTTCATCCCCTGTTCCTCTTTCTGAACCTTAGGTTTCTGTGGCGGCAGCTTGGGGGTGTTTAACCATTAAATGAAGTTGAAGGTATCATCAGGAATAAAAGCCTTAAGTCTATATTTGGCAATTGTGCTTGGTTTGACTTAGAATTTCCTTAATGGGATAGCATGAATATTAGAAATTTACAACCTCTCCCTTCATCTTTCCCCATCTTCATTTTATAATAAATTATGGAAAACATTTCTGCATAATGTGTAAACACCTGAATAATGCCAGCAGCTAACCTTTGACAGATATTTCCTGTGTGCCAGGGACTGTGCCAGATGTTTTATTATTTAATCCTAAGAACAACTTTATGAGCAGTATTGTTATCCCCATTTTATTTTTTTAACTTCTTTTAAAAAATTAATTGATTAAAGTTAATTTTAATTAATTTTTTAAATTAATAAATTAAAAATTTTTTAATTTAAATTATTTAAAATTTTAGAAAATATATATTCTTTTTTTCAGATTCTTTTCCATTATAGGTTATTACAAGATATTGACTATAGTTCCCTGTGCTATGCAGTAGGACCTTGTTGTTTATCTATTTTATATATGGTAGTGTGTATCTGTTAATTCCAAATTCCCAATTTATTCCTCCCCCTCAGTTTCCCCTTTGGTAACCATAAGCCTGCTTTCTATGTCTGTGAGTCTATTTCTGTTTTGTAAATAAGTTCATTTGTATCGTTTGTTTAGATTCCACCTGTAAGTGTTATCATATGATGTTTGTCTTCTCTGTCTGACTGTTATCCTTATTTTAAAGATGGAGTTGAGAGAGGTTTCCTTCTCATATTGCTCAGGATAATTCAGCTGATGATGGTAGAGCTGGGACTTGAGCTTGGACAGTCTGACTCTAGAGCCCATACTCCGAACCACTGTGCTTTCTACTTCCCCAAACATACTCTGAATGCCAGTTCATTATCTTCATCCTCCCTTCATCAGTGCCCACGTTCCTCTGTTTACCACAAGCTATAAAAAGACTCATTTCTCCGGGATCCTAAAAGAGATATTCAGCCATGATAGATTTAAGAAGATTTTGTTAGAAAAATCAGCTTTCTTTAAGTCCCCTTGAGTAGCCAGCAGAATCAAAAGTTCAAGGTAAAGGCGGGAGGATAGAGGAGGAACTCATCTTTCCTGACATCTAACAAAGTAATTCCTTCTAATGTAGCTGGTTATACACAACTCAGCTCCTGGTTAGCTGTCTAGTGTGCCGCTCCCCCGAGATTACACAGTACAGAGAAGGTATGTCATTTGCTTGATGCCTGAGGGGCTTAGTGCATTACAAAGAGAAACATTCTTTTAGGGATCCCCATCTAACAAATCCAAACAACAGTGCTTTACAGAATGGCCTAACATAGCATTCTAATTTTACTAGAAGTATAAATCTGATTAAAACATAAGACCAAACCTCTTGTGAGGAGAAATTAAAGTAGAAGTAAGTGAGTTGTTAAGCATCGTGCCTTTGATTTTGCTAGATACTGCACTGGGTACGGCACATTTCCTGCCCTCATGGAGGTTCTTGTCTTATATGGAAAATAAACTTCACACATCATGTAGACCAGAATGTGGTGTTGCCATGTGAGAGACAGAAAGTGCTATGGAGATTAGAAGATAGGGCGTGATTGCATATGATTGGGTGGGCATCAAGAAAAGCTTGGCATCTGAATGAGTCTTCAGGAATGGGTGAGCAGCTCAAGCCCAGGTTTAAAGCCAGTACTAGCCTGGCTGCCTGCCTTGTCTGGTCTTCCCTAGGACCATATCATGGGGTTCTTTAATACCAGAAGGAGGCTTGTACTTCACTGGGAGGAGAGTAGGTCCAAAGAGGAAGATGATTTGGTGAGTGTAAGATTTTGAGTGTAGGAAACTGGGAGTTTGGTACCATTAACAGATATAAGGATCACGAGGAAGAGCTTGGTTTTTATTCTTGCCGGCAAATTCTCATCTACTCTCTGCGAATTCAAATTGAGTACCTGTCTGCCCAAATTGAGTACCTGTCTGCTTTATGAATTTGTGTGCTTTTGATATGGCTATTAAGTGGAAAGAAACAACACATCAATTCCAGACTGATGCCTCTTCAGTGCAGAAGAGAGACTAGTAATTAAACCTGATTATTTGTCAGCTGGAATACTGTATATTGGAAACTTTCTGCCAATGTAGCCCTTACGGTCAACCATTCGATCTATATATTCCTCCAACATGTCATTATTTTCATAAATTTTTATAGTTCAGTTTTAGGGGCTTACACTTTTTAAAACATTGCTTTTTGTTTAATAACATGCTCTGCAACTCCCTTGATAGGACCATTTGGCTTCAGACTGGAGACTTTTGAGAAGAGATTTTGTAAGAGAGCCATGGGACTGAGTGGGAGGAGAGGAGGACAAGTTTCCCTAAATGGGGTATCTAGAATTAGAGAGGAAGTGCACTCATAACACAAACAAACCTGGCCAAGTTCATGGCTGTGCCAGGGGACGTGGACTCTTGCTCCTCCTGGCTGTCCTGGCCGTCTGTGTCCTCACTGACCTGGCCACACCAGGCTTAAACTTGTCTAAATTGGTTAAACTTGCCTATGGGACCAGGATCACTTGTCTTCCTCGTTTTCTGTTAATGCCATAACATCTTTCTGACTCTATTACTCAGACGTCTGTGAGGGAATCTGTATGAAAAACTAACATTTTCTGAATGACAGTAAGTCCCCTACATACGAACCTTCAAGTTGCAAACTTTCAAAGATGCGAATGTGCGCCGGTACGCCAGCTGTTGTACCGTACTTTTCAAGGTATTGTACTGTAAGATTAAACATGTTTTACTTTTTGTGTTTGTTTTTTATGTATTATTTGTGTGAAAAGTGTTATAAACCTAGTACAGTACAGTACTATATAGCTGATTGTGTTAGTTGGGTACCTAGGCTAACTTTGTTGGACTTACAAACAAAGTTCCTCTCAGAACGGAACTCATTCGTATGTCGGGGACTTACTGTATCAGCACGTACGTGCAGAGTTCCATCTTTCCAAAGGCCACTCTGGTAGTGTAAGGATTGTTTCTTTAAAGATGAAACAAAGAGGCAGTTATCTGTGATCCTAGGAACAAAGAGACCTCTGGCCCATTTGGATGGGAGCACTGATACTTTCCAAGGGTTTTTCCAAAATGTTTCATCTTCACCCCCAAATCTAAGCCAAAACTTATGAAAATATTATTGTTACTGCCCATTTATAGGCTTAGGTTTTACTCCATTACGTAATCTACTTAAGTAACGCTGTGTAGTCTGTCTACTTAACTAGCTAGATAACATTTTGTTTCCTAAATTTTTCCTACTCTCTCTTTATTCATTATCTTTTTTGTTGTTGTTTGATACCATGCGATTTAGCTGTTAAAAGCCAAACCCATTTAATTTTGACTGAGATCTTTGAGGCCAAAGAATCTGAGCATTTATTTAACTAAAAAGTCTGTGGCACTTTTTTCATCTCCAGGCTGAATCACAGAACTTTACATTTCTCCTAGTTCAAATGGCTGTGAATAAGGAGTGCTCACCAGAATCAAAATTTGCATGTCCAGGCCCTTCAGTAGATTCTGAGTCAGAAGATTCAGAGATACATACATATGGAGAGAGCCAGTGTAACCTGCAGTTGTACTAAAGAGCACAGGCTCTGGGTCCTTCCACCCGGCTCTGCCACTTAATTGGGCAAATTTCTCAACCTTTCTGTGCCGCAGTTTCCTCACCTGTTATAGCACCTACAACACAGAGTTCTTTTGGGGAATAAACGGGTTAATACATGTGGAGTGCTCAGAACATTTCCTGGCACGTATGAATGTTACTGCTGTCATTATGTATTTTTTAAAGCTCTCAGGAGGTTCTGATGTTCAATCCCTGTTACGAGCTACTGATTTAGTCCCTTCATGTTATAATTGAGAAAGCTGCGGTTCAGAGAAGGTTCAGTGACCTTCTTGGAGTCAAAATTAGGACGTGGCAGGCCTGGGAAAACATCCCATCGTCTCCCCCACCACCCATATCTTGATTTCTCTCTTTACTTTTCAGGAGTGAATGAAACTCTACACTCATCTCTGCCCTTAGTCATGAGTATGAAATATCTGTACTTCAGTTTCTTGCCAAAGAACTCAACGTTGTCCTCTCCACTGCAGCTCTTGTCAAAAGCTGTTGGAAGAAATCAGATTTATGAAAACTTGCCAGAAGGATTTGTAGTTCCTCTGTTCATCACAGAGCTTCCCAACCTTGTCATGGCACACACAGGAGAGGATAGTGTTTGTATTCGATTATATTGGTATCAGATTAGATTAGACTGGTATATCATCACCTGGCAAGGCTGCTCAATGCTGGAAATGATGAGCCCCACCCAATCTCCAAAGGTTGACGGGATCAGTATCCCCCTATCTATAATAGGACTACCCTAGCCAGAGGGGGTTTTGAAATTTTTTAGTAGAAAAGGCCTTCGGTCAAATGAAATTTTAAACAGAACTACCTATACAAATACTTCCAACCAGTATTTTTTTTAGTATGTATTTTATAAATGCAGATTTGTAACATTTATAAAATTCATCAGGGAGAATGATGAGGCAGTTTTGATGAACTCAAAAATTTGAGATTGGGACTTCTGACGGTTGCAGAACAGTATCAGCAGCTTCACAGCTAGAAAATTTCTGTTTTCCATTTTGGTGGTATAGTATTAGGGAAAAATACTTAACATCCATAAGCAGTTGCAGAGGTATCAATCTTCTAATAGCTCATTTTATCTTCCTAGTATCGTCTTGAATTAGTCTGATCCAAAAGCTAGAAAGAACCAGAAGTTTTTTTGTCTTGACATTGAATTGTAATACAGCTATTCGCATGCCTCGTGATAGGTATAAAGGTCAGACCAGGGGCACCTCAAAGTACGGTTGGGACCAGTCTTAATGATGTTACCTTGTTGTGATTCAGTGCTTATTATTGTACAGGTGGCTTAATAGCCATGGTCATGGTGAGGGTGTATGCCAACTAGTTGTACCTGCTCCTGGCCTGTCATTTGTTTGAATGTGATGTATGTGTAGGTTATTTGTACAATTTTATATGAATGGACGTGTGCAGGCTTGAATTTCCAGAATACCAACGCAGAATTAGAACTTTCCTAATCAGTGACTCATTTTTAAGAAGTTCAAATGTACAAGAAGAGATGGCAGGAGACACATTGACCCAGAGTCTGCCCTTGAGGAGACTTAATGTGTGAGGGTGGTTATCGGTGTGATAAAATGTGTTGTGCTGTATATTTGCTTGTGTTTCCTGTTTGGTTTTCTTGGTGGGGTTTTTGTGGGGGTTGTCTGGTGTTTTGTTTTTTTGTATTTAAAGGCTAAGAAATGGAATTCCAAGAGAAAATTGGTAGAACTCCGAAAGCACCTCTTTAGAGCCCAACTTGATAACCACTGTTCCAGGGAGTGTGGATTTTATCCCTGGATGCTGCAGAGTCAGCAGAGAGTGTAGTACGGTAACCACAGGGCCGTTTGCCCTGGTAGAATTGCACACGCCACCGGGGTCCTCGGGCGCCGTGCTGTCATCTGACCTGGCTTTGCACCTAACTTGTGGCCTCAGGAAGACCTACAGGAGGAGGCTTCTTTTGGCCTCAGAGCTGGAACGCACAGGACTTCTCCTGAGCCCTGGACTTGCTTTTACTGACAAACACTGGTTTTGTAACTGTTGTATTTCTTCTCATTTTGACTGCTGGGAAGTTCTAGGCCAAATTTGCATCCCCTGTTGGCAGTTCTGTGGGACTTCACTTTCTGGTTCGCATGTCTGTGTAGTAACTCTCCTCCTGGGTTTATTTTCCCTTCACCTTGAATTCCATATCTATTTCTATCTTGTGGTGTTACTTATATTTCTGCCAGCAGTCTCAAGCTTTTATGGAAAGAAATATAAATAAATGTTTCTCGTGCTCTCTATTTGACTACCCCTTTTAAAATCACAGTAGGTGAGACTTTGCTGGGTCATCTTCTTTTATCAGTTTGTACCGCAATCATTCTTATCAAAGTGGCTCTCTCTAGAACGCTGGTATTTTTGACTATCCAATGGCATTTCCATTGGAAAGGAAAACCTCTTCATGGCCCTATAAAGACATAAAGACATAAGTGGATGCACAGCTGTTCCCTGATTGTCAGTAAACATTAAAATCAGCAAATACTCAAAATCCTGATTCCCAGCAACTCTTAGCTTGGTTGACATCTTTAAGGAAAAGGAAGGCTCTTTTTTTTTGGCTGCGTTGGGTCTTTGTTGTGGTGCACGGGCTTCTCATTGCGGTGGCTTCTCTTGTTGCGGAGCACGGGCTCCAGGCATACGGACTTCAGTAGTTGTGGCTCGTGGGCTCTAGCATGCAGGCTCAGTAGTTGTGGCGCAGGGGCTTAGTTGCTCCACAGCATGTGGGATCTTCCTGGGGCAGGGCTTGAATCCGTGTCCCCTGCACTGGCAGGTGGATTCTTCTTTTTTTTTTTTTTAATTTTAGAATTTTATTTATTTTTCTATACAGCAGGTCCTTATTAGTTATCCATTTTATGCACATCAGTGTATACATGTCAATCCCAATCTCCCAATTCATCCCACCACCACAACCCCCCTACCACCCCCCGCCGCTTTCCTCCTTTGGCATCCATACATTTGTTCTCTACATCTGTGTCTCTATTTCTGCCCTGCAAACCAGTTCATCTGTACCATTTTTCTAGATTCCACATACATGCGTTAATATACGATATTTGTTTTTCTCTTTCTGACTTACTTCACTCTGTATGACAGTCTCTAGGTCCATCCATGTCTCTAGAAATGACCCAGTTTAGTTCCTTTTTGTGGCTGAGTAATATTCCATTGTATATATGTACCACATCTTCTTTATCCATTCATCTGCCGATGGGTACTTAGGTTGCTTCCACGACCTGGCTATTGTAAATAGTGCTGCAGTGAACATTGGGGTGCATGTGTCTTTTTGAATTATGGTTTTCTCTGGGTATATGCCGAGTAATGGGATTGCTGGGTCATATGGTAATTCTATTTTTAGTTTTTTAAGGAAACTCCATAGTGGCTGTATCAATTTACATTCCCACCAACAGTGCAAGAGGGCTCCCTTTTCTCCACACCTTCTCCAGCATTTGTTGTTCGTAGATTGTCTGATGATGCCCATTCTAACTGGTGTGAGGTGATACCTCACTGTAGTTTTGATTTGCATTTCTCTAATAATTAGAGATGTTGAGAAGCTTTTCATGTGCTTCTTGGCCATATGTATGTCTTCTTTGGAGAAATGTCTATTTAGGTCTTCTGGCAGGCGATTCTTAACCACTGCGCCACCAGGGAAGTCCCAGGAAGGCTTTTTTAAACTGTGCTTTTCTTATACCCATTCTCACTTAGAATTCACTTTGACCTTGAATTAATTGTCCCTCTTTTTAATGTTTGCAAACAGGAAACATTCAGAAACTTTACTGGATATGGATTTGAGCTGTAGAAGTTTATTTCACCTGTGTTTTGGTGGCTCAATAAATCACAGTTTAAAATACTTGATTCTGGCTTCTAAACCTTCTGTGGGCTATGCAACTGCTTTATTCTCTATCTACTACAAGTTCCTGATAAATTCCTAGGCTTGAGCTTGAAGGAACATTCTTCTTTCAGAAGTAGGTCATCATGCCACAGTTAGTTTCCTGTCTCCCTCCCCTCTGCTTTCCTCTCTTTTTGGATGTCTCTTCTGACAGCACCAGCCTTTACTGAGCTTGCATAGACAGTAATGATATGTCGGTTATGAGTTTTTCAGGATTGGTTTTATTTCTTCATAGGGTTCATTTATACCCCAGTCTTACCACAGATGTTCCTCAACATGCAGTGTGGGATTATGTCCTGATAAACCCATTGTAAATTGAAAATATCCTGAGTCAAAAGCATTTGATACACCTAACCTACTGAGCATCTTAGGTGAGCCCAGCTTACCTTAAATGTGCTCAGAACACTTATATTAGCCTACAGTTGGGCAAAATCATTTGACACAAAGCCTGTTTTATAATAAAGCGCTGAATATCTCATGTAATTTATTGAATACTGCGCTGAAAGTGGAAACCAGAATGGTTATAAGTGTATTGGGTGTTTACCCTTGTGATCGCGTGGCTGACCTGGAGCTTCAGCTGCTGCCCTGCATCATGAGTTGGTATCATACCACATGTCGCTAGCCTGGGAAAAGATCAAAACCCATAATCCAAAGTACAGTTTCTGCTGAATGCATATACCCCTTTTGCACCAGTCAAAAAAGTGTAAGTCGAGGGCTTCCCTGGTGGCGCAGCGGTTGAGGGTCCACCTGCTGGGTTCGTGCCCCAGGCCGGGAAGATCCCACATGCTGTGGAGCAGCTGGGCCCGTGAGCCATTGGCCGCTGAGCCTGTGCTCCGCAACGGGAGAGGCCACGACAGCGAGAGGCCCGCGAACCGCCAAAAAAAAAAAAAAAAAAAGAAAAAAACAACACTCTGAAAGGAGAGGCCACGACAGGGAGGGGCCCCCGAACCCCCAAAAAAAAAAAAAAAAAGTGTAAGTCGAACCACTGTTAAGTCGAGGACTGTCTATATATAGATTCAGTGGTTTTCTGACCTCTGATACTTGCCAGACCAAGGTTTCCTCTGTGGGTCCACCACTTACAATTGTCCAGGAAGAATTTTAATACCACGTTGAAGAGAAATGACGAGATGACACTTCATAAATGACCTCAGACTGCAGCAAATCAGGCAACCCCTCACTCTCCACTTGTCTTGCTCTCGCTTTCTAAACCTTCCCAGCAGTACGATCTCAGGAGCACTGCTGCCACACGGGCACAATCGCCAGGATGTGTCACAGTCCGAGCATGTCTTTTCACGTTATGGACCGATGTGAGCCATAAAGATAAATATCTTTGGGCATGTTCCTAAAATCTGTGTACCCTGCTGCTGTCCACATGTGCACAAAATGTACAGGTCGGCCCTGTCTCCAAAGACACGGAACTCAGTCATCCTGACTTGCTGACCCCAAGTGGCTTTTTCACTTTACTCATCATTTACAAGTCTTATGATGGCTGCAGGATCCTGTATTACCTGCCTCCCTCCCCCATTATTTTTCTGACCATATCTCCCCTTATTCTCCTCTGCTGCTTTCCTCCAGCCATGGTGGACTCCTTGGTATTTCTAAAACGTACCAGGCCTGCTTCTGCCTTCCAGCCCTTCATTGGTTTTTCCTCCTCACATAACTGCCTTGTTCCTCCCCAGATCCTCCTGGCTCACCTCCTTCAGGACTTTGCTCAGATGTCACCTTCTCAACAAGCCTACCCTGGCCACCTTTTTCAAAATTGTAATCTGCCTCCACTTTACCTTGGCATTTGATATCTCAATCCCCCTTGCCTTGTGCTATCTAATTGTTATAATACCACCCTCTAACATACTGTGTAATTTGCTTATTTTTGTTTATTTCTTACAAGCAAATATCAGTGAATATTTCTGAATGAATGAATAAAATGCTCCTTTATATGGCACAAAGGAAAGCTGAGGTATGAGTCCAAATCTCAGAGGCCTTGTTTTCTTTTCTTTTTTTAAATTTTACTTCTGTTTTTTAATTATCAGAGAAAAATATTTATTTCTTCCAGATAGCTATGACAGAACTAATAACTTTTACTATACATGAATTCATTAAAAGTCTCCTTTTGAAGCATATTATCGCCAGTAATTCAAAGTACAGTAGCAAAATAAATGGGCATTGGTTCTTAGAGGCCTTGTTTTCTTGATAGTCAAACTTAGGACCTATTCCTGGGGTGCATATTTCTCACACACACACTCATATTCATACTCACATTCGCAGGGATGAGCAACTAAAATATCAATTAATCTGGATTACCCAGTGCTGGGAAAGGCCATGGTGAAAATGAAGGCTTTAGAATTTGCCACAGGGACAAACTTTATCCTCCCCGTGATATATATATATATATTTATGTCTCATCCTGTTTTTCACATCTCTTTATTGTTATTATGTGTATTTCTGTAGCATGTCAAATAGTTTTTATAATAAGGCTAAAATAAATCTAAAGAGAAATGGCAAATAAGTAGCCCAGCACTTTAAGTCTCCAGTTGCTCACTGGTAACATCAACAAATTGAACTGAGATGAGGAATAAAGCAAGTAAGCAGCAATGTACTGCCTCATTTCCTCTTCCCTGGCAGAATTTCTAATAAATAGATGAGAACACTCATTCCTGACGGGCCTGGCTGGTCCTCAGAATCCTTCCCTACACGACGCAACCACTAGCAACTCTTCAGGGTTGGCATGTGAGATGAAAGCTATTTGAAGCCCTTGACAGATTCCTTCCAGCTCTGTGATCTAAGAAAAGGGAGAAATAAAGGGTTATTCTTTGTCTTTCTAGGGACCTGGAACCTTGCTTGTTTCCATTTTTTGGGGTATTTAATATCCCTGCATAAAACACATTAATAAGGCGGGAGCTTGTATCTCCAAGTAGTCAATAACTGGGCTCTCTTTCAGTTTAGTCAGGAAATAGATTATATTAATTAAATTTTCTGATTATAGAGTTTTATATATTTTATCTGAATTTTCAACGCAACAGGATACAAGGAAAGAAGTACATTTTCTTATCATGATGCAGGCTACACTTAACAGTTGCATTTCAGAGTTATCATTAGGGCCAATTATCATTGAAGTATGCTTGTGCCGAAGAGCTGCTTATGATAGATTTCTTGTCAATCAGGTGCTTGATCTCCAGGTAATTTGCTGTGTTTGATCAGTGCTGGTTGATAGTCATTAGACAAGCTCTTCAGGCTTAACCACTGATGAGAAGTCGGGCGCTTGAAACAATTGACCTCTCTCAGTTAGCCATTTTGCTCCTGCCTCATTTTCCCTTTGTCCTGTGTTCCTTACTGTTGATTTTGACCTTTATTTTATCTTGTAAGGTATGCCTTTTTATTAACTTCCTGAAGGCCTTTCTAGAACAGGACAGCCAGTACACATATTATACATATATGTATAGATGTATATGCATATATATAAACACAAGCATCTTATATGTTTGGATGCATAAATAGATGGATAAATGTCATTTTTACTCTTGTGAGTAAAATAATGAAAAACATCAACTAGAAATCTTTTTATTCCTCTGGTGAAGAGGATATTTTGAGTGAGTCACCTTTTGAAATGTCTTGTAGGAAACATTTGAGTGTCAAATGCATATACACCCTATTTTAAAGAAAAAACGTACCTAGTATTGATTTTGGGTAGATTTATATAATGATTTCCTTTCATCTTACATTTTCAATGCGATAGATGGTATTCTTTAATTGGATCACAATTAGGAAAACGTGCTAAAGGTAATAAAATTAGAGAAAAGGACTGTGCAGGCCATTGTTCTGTTCTAGAATGGTCAAAGCTCAGGAATACTGCCCCTGACCATTCTCCACGCAATGGACGGTGTCTAATTTGTTACCATTTATTTTAGCCTCCTTTCTCAATGATGAACTCTAAATTATGATTAAGGTAATGAATATGAAAGCACTTTGTCAAGGATAAAACAGTCTACTCAAACATAAGATCAGGGATATCAGGACCTCTGCTGGTGTCCTGTTGGGCTAATTTGAGACATTGCCATGAAATGCAGCAAAATTCCTTAGTTTAGAAATGTTATGATTCATGTGATAATGTAGGTGACAGTGCTTTCATACGGCGTTAAAGAGCAAGAAAAATGTTATTCTCAAAATTGTGTATTCTATGTACAAAATTAGTGGACAGACCTCTGAGGTGTATTCAGGGTTGGTTATTTATACTGTTAACTTGATGACCTCCAGTGAGGAAACAGATTAGTCCTTCTGCTGTCTTGGGTTCACCACCATTCTATTCCAAATAATTTTCCAGTTCTATAGTTTAAATTGGTCTCCTGCATCACGAAGTCCATTATTGTGACTATCCTCTTTTATCACTGGATAGCACATGGATGCTAAAAATGGGGATAAAAATAAGGTTTAAAAATGGTGTTTAAATAAAGAAGCGCACAGCATGGCATTATAACTATTATGTGAAAATTATTGTTCAAGAATCTTACATTTTTGCAGGGTTGTGTTCACTGTGGTGGTCATGTGTTTGAAATACCTTGTGAGCACCATGCCGGGTTGTTCATTGAATTTTTAAACCATTTGAATTATTACAGCTACAGAGGCAATAGAATATTGCTTGAGTATTCTAAACAATTAATTGCTGGGCCTTAGACAGATAAAAGGTATCCATGGTCCCACCTCTGCATTAATAGTAAAAGTGATTTTATTCCTCTAGTTCAAAGTCATTTGTGTCTCTGATGTTCACTTCTTACATTTAAGTTAAAGCACAGACATTCTCTGAGAGCGGTTTTGCTCTTATTTTTTCACCGATGATAAGAAAAGATCTCTTTCTCATAGTACTTACAGAAAAAGAAGCAATGAATTTCCTTTTGTAACCATTATTTTGCAAAGTTTGCTTTAAAAAAAAAAAAAGTAGTTCTGCATAATAATTACATTTAGTTTGAATTGATTAAGGGACCTAAATAAAAAATAAGAGTTCTCCGGTGTTTTTTGAAGGTAGCTTTAAGAAATTTTATTCAGAACTCTGTAGTGTTTAGAAGACCATTAATTTCTGTTCCTTGGTTCTTCCATCGCATTGTATTGCCTTTGAAGTCTTCACTTTTTTTTTTTTCATTTTAATGAAACATTTAATACTCTGTTAAACATGTAAGTTTGCTTAGTTTGATATCTTATCCCTGTGGTTTCATTTCCACAGGCTAGCCCCTCTCTAACAATGACACACATTTGATTAGCACCTACATTTTACAAAACATTTTCATATATATGGTCTCAAATTTATTCTCCTCTTTTCCCCCAGTTTGCTGTTAAGGGATTTTCCTTGAGTCAGTTAGTTGGTAAGAATTAGAACATGGTTCTGTTTCCAAAACTTAGCTTTATTCATTGCCATTTATCTGTCCTAAACAGCGTGCTTGTGCAAACACATACACTGACTGTCACTCTCTATTCTTGAAGTCTTCACTTTTAAGAATGGCTTAAAACAAAGGAAGTTTCAGTCACACCATTTATCATGGAGAGAGTTAATGTGTAACATCTCTTGCTTGCTGGCTGCTTTCACCCTAACCCCATTCCTGTGTTGGTTAATACAACTTTAGGAGGAAGGGACAGAGAACGGAAGCTAGCTCAAGCCAGTTTTACAACAGGTCAACTTAGGTTAAATTGAGAAATAGACATAAAGGAGTTTTGGGTATTTTCTCTGATTTGTCTGTATTTTAAGGATATGATCTGATTCTCATTTTATATAACTTTGACCAACAAAGTTTTCATCTTAGGAAGACAGGAAAGCAGGGTCACTATTCTGAAAGAATGAATGATCAGGGTGGCTGAGGGCTGCGTTCAGCACCTGGAGGGCCCCCTGGCTGCTGCCCATTCTGATTGGTCAGTGCCTGTGTCATACCAGCAGTTAAATATTTTTAGCATCACATCCGTGCTGGCATATCTGAGTTAAGGACTACATTCTCTTTTGTGTGTGTGTGCGGTACGCGGGCCTCTCACTGTTGTGGCTTCTCCCGTTGCGGAGCACAGGCTCCGGACGCGCAGGCTCAGCGGCCATGGCTCACGGGCCCAGCCGCTCCACGGCATGTGGGATCTTCCCAGACCGGGGCACGAACCCGCGTCCCCTGCATCGGCAGGTGGACTCTCAACCACTGCGCCACCAGGGAAGCCCTAAAGACTACATTTTGATGGTGAATGATGTTGTAGCTCATCTCTGACAAGAAGTGTAAAGACCCACACCGAAAGAGGTCAAAAGCTGCAGGTCTAATTAAATGTTTTTTCAGAATGGGCAGGCATGGGAGATATTCCATGATTGAGAAGACTCTGAAGACTGGAGAAGGCTTCCCAGATTTGGGGAAATTTGTTTATCAAGTAATTCAGCAAATATCTATTGAGAGTGCTTGCCATGCTAGGTTCTGGGAGATCCAAGGTAAAGTTAATAACACAGTCCTTTACTCTGAACAGTCACTATCTGCTCTGGATACTAATTATGGCACCATATTTGACATAGCCTGGACTGTTAAAGTGATGTCCATCCTTAAAGTTTTACACATGGCATTATGAGGGAAGATTATTCCTACCACCCACCACCTTCTTCTGGAGTGAGAGTCAAAATATTTAACAATTGAAGCAGACTCTAACCAATCACAATAAGCACTGGCAAACTGATTTATTTATGTTCTGCCCACCCATGGGGAACTTCTCTAATTTTCTAAGGGGATTTTAAGGACACGATCTACCTGGGCTGTGTTCTCAAAGTATAAGTAAAAGACGGAAGACCTGATTTCAGGCCCTAGTCCTACCCGTTCCTAACAAGGGTTGGTTATAAGTCAGCCCTTAGGAATGCACTAAATATTTGAGTTTCAGTTTCTTCACCTTTAAAATGGAAATGATGTCATATGGAATGTGAATTTCTAACCCCTACTCCAAATTTCCTAACTTTCCACAGGAATGAGCAACTTCAGTTCTCCCTTAAGAAATCTCCACAGTGTCCCCTAAAACAGGACTAGCTTCTCCATATGGGCTACTCTTCCTGCCTTTAAATGCTTATAACTCCCTCTTCCCTCCCTCTTCCATATTTTTACCTGCTCTCTGTAAACTGATCATTTCTGGTGTAGCCCTCTTTTCTGAGCTGCTTGCTATCTTATGTTTCTGTTTACCAGCCTGTAAGACCTGACTGTCCTACAGGTTACTCAGTTTAGCATTGTGGGTCTTACAAACTGAAGGGAAAGTTCAGTTCTTCTGAAACTACCGTGTAAACTTAGACGACTTTGCCTGAAACTTAGTCTCCCTTTTTGTAAAATAGGGGTAGAATACTAACACTCGAAGCTTATTTTTAGGAGAGAGAGAGAGAGATTACCAAAGCTGTTATATAGACCATCTAACCCATGGACACTCACAATTGGAAGTTTCTGTTCATATGATCATTGTCATCATATTGTAAGGTAAGGATCAACGATGTATCACTAACCCAGTCAAGGGAATCTCTGCGTACTAGGTTCAGTTTAATGAAGTTTTATTTGAGCATCTGCTGTGTGTCAGACACAGTGTTGAATGATAGGATACAAAGATGATGCTAAGCCGAGCAAGCAGAGACCCCTGTAGCCCACTGCACCTAACACATACCCACCTGTATTATTATTCTACCTCTCTAGTCTAGCAGCTGGGCTGAATGCTAACACATAGTAGGCACTCAGTAAATAGTTGTGAAATGTCATAGCTGTGAAACGTTTTGCCATTGCAATCTGATCTCTTCCTTTTGAATAGATTATGTTGCATCTTCCCGGTACCCATCAGTGTTTCCATATATTGTTAAGAGTCATAAATTAAAGTGCTAGGCAAAGTCTGGCAAAGCATCATAGATGTGGAAAGGAATACGAAAGCCTATCTGCCCCTGTTCTGCCTTTGAGTAAGGATTCATTGAACTTATCTCAGAAAGGTAAGTGTGTGATCTTAAGTTACAATCTCTAGAGGAACAAACTGTTATCTTTTTAGTAATACCCGCTGCTCCACCCAGTATCGCTGCTTACAAGTTCCCCATTTTACCTACCTTATTGCCTGTTGTGAGGACTGTGAGATCATTAGTAATGAAAATATCAGAAATAGTTCAATTTCACTGATTTCATTGACTTTTTGAAAATATAATTTTCAGGTTAAAAAAAAAAGACAATGTGCATTTAAATGGTAATAACTGGTTCCTTAATTCCAAGTTGTTCAAAGCATTTGGCCAACAAAGCATAGGACAGGAAATAGATATGTAGTTTTAAAACATACATCAGCAAGTCCTATAATATTGTTTTAAATGTCCATCTAATTTCAGTCAGTAAATCCAGTTTCTTTAGCTCATGTTCTTGTACATTGAAAAATATATAAAGAATTTGCTGAAAAAAAAGAGAAAAAAAGAATTCGCTGAATTAATAGCACACGGGAAAATTAGTGTAGATACACCGTGGCCTCACCTTCCAGATGAATTATTTTTAGGCTTTAGAAAGGGGTTGAGTTATTATTTTTCTAATGTCAAAGCAAAAACTATAAGATAGTATTTTGCAATCACAGATGCCTCACAAGAAGCCATTTTATATCATCCTTACTCATATATTCTCTGGTTGGTAATTGAATTTTACTCCAGGTGACACACAGCAGAGGTCAGAACTTCCTATAATGACAATAATGCACATTAATAACTGTGTGGTAGCCAGTAACACAACCCTTAATTAGAACCAGTAATCCGATAGGCTTCCTAATGAAACAGGAGGCCCCACTGAACTTGTTCTATTTCCATACTCAGACCTAGGACAGAGCCACTGCTAGGATTTGGCTATAATAAGCCAGTAAAATGTGGCCTAATGCTAACTAAAGTCAGATTGTTATTTTAATGTGGATTTTACTTTTTTTTTTAACGTATGACGTTCAAAGAGCATTTCTGAAGTGCTGAACAGCTATTTTTTGAAGGTACAAGTAATGAAAACTCATGATTTTACTTTTAAGAATATTCACTAGAAATAAGGATCTGTCTTGCCTAAAATTCCACAAAAAGAGAAATTCCTGGGCTTCCCTGGTGGCGCAGTGGTTGAGAGTATGCCTGCCGATGCGGGGGGACACAGGTTCGTGCCCCGGTCCAGGAAGATCCCACATGCCGCGGAGCGGCTGGGCCCGTGAGCCATGGCCGCTGGGCCTGCGCCTCCGGAGCCTGTGCTCCACAACGGGAGAGGCCACAACAGTGAGAGGCCCGCGTATCGCAAAAAAAAAAAAGAGAGAAATTCCTAACCCTGTAAGAACTGTGCTATGTCCCTCCTTGGATATAGCACTTGACTGAAGTGAGCATTTTTAACCCAGGCAGTAATAGCCTTCTTCCTGACGTGGTGTATAATGGGAAAGTCACCGGAGATCATAGTTTGGTTTGGTCAGTAAGTTTCCATGAGGTGTGTTTTGTGCCATGATGGCTTCTTAGGTCCCTTATTTCAGTTCTTAGGAAATAATCATTTTTTCATATATCACTTGAAGATCCCCAGTTTGGATTGTAATAGGATGATAACAATATAAAATTTTTCCTTAAAAAATTTTTTCTTCTGCACCAATAACTTGATATGTGCCCCTGAAGGACTCTGATACGAGCAGATGATATGGATGCTTCAGGGTGGAAGGAGTGTCTGACCCCTAAGAATATGCTCTATTCCTGCTCTAATGCTGATTTAACAATCTTAAGAGGAAACTTTATTGTGTGAGCATTGAAGTAAATAGGCAGCTGGAGCTATTAGAAAATGAATGTTATGGGTTTAAAAGAAACCTTTTTGGTTGGGTTTTCTTACTTTACATTACACATTTTGTAACTTTCAGTAACTATGAGGGATGTCTATTTAGATGTTTAAAACATATATAGGAGCACAGCTCTCAGGTTACTTTTAAAAATTGAGATACAAATTGCATATGACATTGTATTACTTTTAAGTGTACAATATAACGATTTTATATGTGTGTACATTGCAAAATGATTACCACAGTAAAAATGTTAATCACCACACAGTTATAATTTTTTTCTTAGGACAGAACTTTGATGATCTACTCTCTTAGTAGCTTTCAGATATACAATATTATTAACTATAGTCACCATGCTGTCTGCACATTATATCCCCAGGACTTATTTGTCTCATAACTGGAAGTTTGTACCTTTTAACCACTTTCAGAAGAAGATTTTGCCTCCCAGTGTTTCATGATACTATGCCAAGCATTAATAGAAGTCATTTTCTTCGAGGAGAAGTGGTCAGATGTTTAAGACAAATTTCTGTAAATGACAGTAATAAAACAGCTGCTCAGAACTCAGGATGTCTTAATTAGCCCTTTGAATAATTTGTCACTGTCACTTGATTTCAGAGGCAGTTTTATCAGGTTCAAGATCAAACATTAGGATTGTGAAGTGAAACTTATTTATTATTGCTAGATAAAACAAATGATTTAAGAGCAGTCTCACCAGGTTTACTGAGCTTTTCTTTTGGAGAATAAGTTTTTTATTGAGTTTTCTCAATATTATTAGTAGACCATATTAAGTGTTTTAATTTAGTTGTAAATGTTTGAAAACGTATAACTATATTGGAGGTAAAAGTTCAGCTTCAGGTCTTGCTCAAATTCATCTATCCTCTGAAATACTTATTGTGAGATTTGGAATGGAAGGGAAATTAAGATGGGAGATAAAATTATTTGGACATTTTAATGTATCTTGCTGGTTTAATTTAAAACAGAAAACAGATGGCGGTATAGCTCAACTTTCCTATCCCCTCTGCATTTAGCGATACCCTTTTCTAGGCATCCCTTAGAACAGGGAAAATGTTCCCACATACATCTAACTAATATGTCTCTTCTTGTGGCAGTGTCACTAGATTTATGGTTTGTGGGGTTTTTGTGGGGTTTTTTTCCTGGTTTCTTTCTCCACCCTTAACACTCCCCACCTCATAGTAAACATGGGGTTCGCCTGACACTTTGGGGGTGTCAAGAGGGAGACTTTCTCTTCTTGACAGTGGTAACAAGTTATCAGCTTCAGTGTCAGGGCACTGGGCCTCAGGGCTCCCTGCTGGGCAGAGAGCAGGTAATTTACGGCACTGAAGATATCAGTAAGAGTATTTATCACGGTGCCATTTGTAATATTAAAAAATTGGAAACAACTTGAATGTTCCAAAGTAATTAATGAATTTATAGTGTATCCATTAAAACATGTTATAATCACTGTAGACCTTGTTTTTGTTTGTTTGTTTTTTAAACATCTTTATTGGAGTATAATTGCTTTACAATGGTGTGTTAGTTTCTGCTGTATAACAAAGTGAATCAGCTATACATATACATATATCCCCATTTCTCCTCCCTCTTGCGTCTCCCTCCAGATCTTGTTTTTGAAGAATATTTAACGACATGCACAAAACTCACAGAATATATTAAGTGAAAAAGATTTAATAGTTATATATTCAATATGATCTCAATATTGTTTAAAATTTTTAATTTTCTATCCAGCCACTCACATACATTCATCTTTTAAAACTCTTCTAAGACAATTAACAATGTTTCCAATTTTATAAGAGCATCTGCCAGTTTTATAACCAAAAAAAGGCTGAAGATTTCACAGAAGGATAAAAAATGACAAAAATGAGAGTAGACTATGAAAATGTTCCTGATCATTGGATTAAGGATCATCATTCAGGGTGTGACACTCTCTGTGATAATAGTTGGGTAGTTGGGTATTTAATCACTCCTCTAACACTCGTATGTTGTAAAATAGCAAGTTTTTTAAAATTTATGTGTTTTCTGACATACCTATGAATATCCTAGTTTTCTAAAACATTAAATTGGAAATTTCACGGTTTCATTAAGGGATGGACATGTACTTACTAATTTCCTTAACTCTGAGTTAGAAGTGTTTTGCTTTGTTTTCTGAATGGTGGTAACAGCCTACTTTTGTAACTTGGATCAGAAAATTCTGGCTGTCTCTATTTTTCACTGTTGATTTTTCACCTGCTTCAGATCTTTTCCAAGAGCTGTTCACTCCTCACACTCTCAAGCCTCCTATAATTTCTATCCTTGTTTCTGTAGAGAGCTTTCTTTCTTCCTTTTCCCTTTTGTACCCTGAGGTGAGTTGGTGTGTGTTTGCTCTTAAATAGATTACTCCTTGGGAAACCAGAAGTCAGTGTTGGGCCTCAGCGGACTATGTTTTGAGAAATTCTTCCTTCCAGTGTCTTCCAGAGTCTCATATCCACTATAGCAACACAGCCCAAAGATGTCCGTGTTTAAAGCTGTCAGTGGGATTCAGCAGAATTGGAGCTCGTTTCAGATGATTACTTCATGTGGCTATTTTACTATTTTGGCTGACATGCTTTAAATAGTGTTGGTCCATTAATAAATCACAGCAAAGGAAATGGCCTTTTTTTAGTATTTTCTTAAAAATAGTATTTGATCATAAAGAAATGAAAAAGTATACAAAAGTTTAGAGAAGAAACTAAGAATCAAAAGTTAATCCCTCTGCTAAAGAACCCCTCTCCACAGTTTATTGGTTGATGCTTAAAATATGTCTATGTAGTTAACCTAAACTGGTTCATTAACGTCTGCACGACAGAGTACCAAATTTACGTGGGCGAGAGAACGAGGGAGAGAATGATTGATTGAAACATGACTCTTCTGAAGGACGGGATGTGGGGTTATGGGGCACCCTGAATAGTGTTGTGAACATGAGATGAGCACTAATGATGGTCCAAACATCACCAATCCAAGGATAAGATAAATACCTTTAAATATATTCATGTGTCATAAGAAAATACCTACAAACTAAGAACTAATCTAACATTTACAAACTATACCTTATTACAGTTTACTTTAGTTACAAAGGCTATTTCTCACACACACACACACACACACACACACACACACACATTTTGTAAATTGCATCACACACAGACACACACATATGTATAAAGACATGTGAATATTTGTGACCACCCAGAGGGGTGGGATAGGGAGGGTGGGAGGGAGATGCAAGAGGGAGGGGATATGGGGATATATGTAAACATATAGCTGATTCACTTTGTTATACAGCAGAAACTAACAGTACATTGTAAAACAGTTATACTCCAATAAAGATGTTAAAAGAAAAAAAGATGTGTGCATACACTGGGCATTATATATATATATATATATTCATTTTGCTGTTTTGGGCACTTTACTAAGAACCTTATTTTAGGACAGTCCACGGTATGTAATAAAACACCCTTGTGTTTCAGTTCCTGGCACTGTGGGGAAAATTAATTTACAGATACTGTTCCCAGAACTTCTAAATCACCACAGATAATTTTAGAGCATCAACATAGCTTTGACATCTGTTTGTTTCCAACTACACCAGAAACGCAGGAAAAACAATGGGTAACAAAATCATTGTTACCATAAACTTCAAAGGCTTAAAATAATTTGTTTTCCTGGAATTTTATGTTGAATATGATTAAAGTAACTTGGTCATCAATTTAGAATTTATGCTCAGATTGTAATGTTATTCATAATGAAAGTAAACTTATTTCAGTAGACTACAGTGAGATGTGTAATCAGTAGAGGAAAAAGGAGAAAGATAACTACCCACTTGGATAACGTAGCACAGAATTTTCCTCCAGAGTCTGCACAGCTGGCATCTTAGCCTTTTCTTTAACAGGTCCTCCCCTTGTGCTGAGGGCACAGGCAGGCCTAGTTCACTCCTGGCTTCCTATGTTATAGCTGGGTGATCCTGGGCAAGTTACTCTCCTTTCTGGCCTCAGTGTTCTCAGTCATAAAGTCAGGGAATTAAGTGAGATAACATATGAAAGTTCCTCCCCCAGGACTTGGCACAAATAGGGTGTGGAACAAATACGGTTTCTTTGGTTCTTTCCCTTGCCTTCCCTTTCCTAAGTATGGAGTGGTTATTGGCTATTCTTTGGTGCTCGCCCTATTGTCTGTGCCTTATGGTCACTACCTCTTCTTCTCTTTTTTCTTTTCTTTTCAGTAGGTGCTCAATAAGCAGTTCAAGCACTGCTTATTGAGCACCTACTATATGAAAGGCACTCGGGGTAGATAGTATAGGACATATGAATGAGTAAGGCATGGTCCCAAAAATAATAATAATAATAAGGCATGGTTCCTATCCTAAGCAAGATTATAATATATATGAGAGAAAAAAGATGGATGGGTGGATGGATGGATATATAAGATGTGTTAACTGCTTTCCCAAAGTAGAAGGAATATCCGGTTTGGTTGGGGCAATGAATGAGTTTAGTTTGAAGTTATTACACATTTTCATTTAGATCCTGTTTAGATGGAAAATAGAATGTACTGGAACGTTTTTTTGTAGCACATTAATAAAATTAAATTGAGTATTCGATATTGTTACAGTCATGTTATTGTAGCAAAGGAGAAAGGAAAAAGTGTGTGATTATTAAGTTCCAGTTATATCATTAGGTGGATTCTCTCAGCATTATTTATTATGTATCTTATAAAGATTTATAGAAAACATTTTATTAAATTTACCATGTATTTCTTCATATTAAGAACTGCCTTAACCTTGGAAACTTTAATTTCTAAGTTATATGTATATAACAATTTCAGTTTTTGAAAATTTGGATTTCTCCATATTTTCTGCCTCACCTGTCTGTAAGGAGGGCTGTCACCATTTTGCAGTATTTAAAAAGGATGGAGTTTTGGGTACTGATGCATTGAGCTCCTTGCTCTCTCCAGAGCTTGCTATTCATGTCTGCTATTGTGTAGCAAGCTGGGAAATTGTTCCCAGGACTCCCATACAATTGGGGATATTGGCATCTACATAAGAAATGCCTAGTTAGTGTGGGTATGGGACTGAAATCCATCTCAAAGTCAGTCACCAAGTTCTGTACCTGAGGGATTTCCTCCTCCCACAGAGGGTACCTTTTTTCAATTTGCGAGAAAGGTGTCTTCAAGGCTGGTGGTTGCCCTGGTTGCTCCCCTAACCTCGTGGTAGTAAATGGTTAAAATGTGATACCTGAGATAAGTAAGACCGACTGATGTCAGATTTAGTCGGTTCCTTGTTTCTAGACTGTGAGTAAATATGTGGTTCCCCCCCGCTTTTTTCTTAAAATGAGGCTCATCAAACAAATGTACCATTCTGACATGCGATCCTGTCGTATGTTATTCATTCCACCCAAAGGACATGACTAGAGGTCATTCAAAGCCCCAGGAGTTGGGCATGATGAGGGAAGAATTGTAGAATGTTCTGCTGTGTATGTACCACAGGACTTAATTTATATGGTGAGAGTAACTATAAAATCTTACCAAGTAAGTCAAAAAGACAGTGCTGTCAGGACTTTTCAAGTATACCTTGCTGTTCATATATGCTCAAAGATGAGCCCCAAAAGGTGAATGCATCTTATCTCCCTTACAGCCAAGGTTAGAAAAATAACATTAGAAGTGCAAAAGTTGTGTGATTGCCCTAATTTGTGCACACTCTAAAGCAACTACCGGGACTTCCCTGTGGTCCAGTGGTTAAGTCTTTGCCTTCCAATGCAGGGGGGGTGGGTTCAGTCCCTGGTAGGGGAGCTAAAATCCCCATGCCTCACAGCCAAAAAAAAACCAA
The DNA here is from genome assembly GCF_003031525.2 of Neophocaena asiaeorientalis asiaeorientalis. Taxonomy (NCBI): domain Eukaryota; kingdom Metazoa; phylum Chordata; class Mammalia; order Artiodactyla; family Phocoenidae; genus Neophocaena; species Neophocaena asiaeorientalis. Next base: position 6,120,039 of record NW_020185336.1, read on the forward strand.
AACATAAAACAGAAACAATATTGTAACAAATTCAATACTCTAAAAAAAATTAATGAATCAAGCAGCTACCATAAGCAATCTAAAATAGTAGTTGCCAACTGCTGTAGCCACGATTTAAATGGTGCCAGGCTACCATTTCCCATAGCAAGGGAAATCTTAAACCGCAGAAGACACAGCAGCCCATGAACATCTAGGTCTGCACAAACAACACGAAGACCAGCAAGCAGCCACATGTGAATCTTGAGTGCTTGTAACATGCCTAGTCCAAATTGAGGTGGCTGGAGTGTAAAATACAAATGGGATTTCAGATACTTAGGAGAAAAATATATTAAACATCTCACCATGTTTATATTGATTCTATGCTGAATTGATGATATTTTGGATATGTAGGGTTAAAGAAAATATGAAAATTAATTTTCCTCTTTCTTTTTACTTTTTAATGTGGTTACTGCAAATTTAAGGTTACCTATATGGGTCACATTTGTGGTTTGCATTCCACATATTTCTATTGGACAGTGCTGGTCAAGGTATTTCAAGAGAAAAGATGGGGGGATGTGTCTATGATTTCTTCATAGTCTGTATCTCACAAAATACTGGATCTCTTGTTCGCTCTGTCCCACAGGCATGGGCTGTCTCTGTAACAAGGACATACAGTATCATTGGTTACATGTCTTTTTCATCCCATGGCTGTTCTGCAGTTAACTTAGTACGTAGATTATTTACAATCATTCTGTGTAACCTCTGCCGCAGAATCTTTATGCACAATCTTAGTAGTTTCCTTAGGAGAAATGGTTTTCAGCTTTTGCTCCACATTACCCTCCAAGTATTGGGTTTGGCCAAAAGGTTCATTTGGGTTTTTCCGTAACATCCTACAGGAAAACCCGAACGAACTTTTGGCCAACCTAACGTGACCAGTTTGCTCTTAGCAGAGGTACATGCCTCTTTTGCCATTTTTCTCTCCAACCTGGGGATTTTCTTTTTTGTTGTTGTTATCTTTGCCAGTATGACAGAGAGTGTGTGTCATCTCTATTAGAAAAGGAAAAACAACTAAATTTTACACTCTGACATGAGCTGCTCAGTGTAAAGTAACAGGAGAGTATGAGAAAGGACAGTGTATCCTTACCTGCTTTAGATAGAGGTTTGAGTTAATTTGTAGTCTCTGCAGAAGTGTATCAGACTGGGTGACCATTCCAAATTATATTTTTCATGACTGTCCGGTCCTCTTTGCCAGCATGAAGACCTTAAGAAATAAATCATTTAACCTGGCATGGAATACCTGGCAGGATGAGTCAGCCCATATGTGTGCCCTCGAAATGAAAGAACACCAAGAGCAGTTAACATCACACATAGCTGTCCGAGTACATAATGAAGATCCTGGGGGAAAGCATCCTTCTTGACTGGGAAGTTTTTAATTGGCCTGGCTACCTGGGATACAGTTACATCAGGACTGCAAGTCCAATTAGCCAAGAGTTTACAAAAATCCATCCTGTGCCTTCTGCACTTGAGGAGAACAAATGAAAAAGAGCCCTGAACACACACACTCTTTTGCTTTCCTTCTTTTCATTTGCTAAGTGTAGAACTGGTTTATGTCAAGAAATTGATCGTCACTGTTGTCTCTGGCACATTACCATTTTTCACACACAACAAGTAGATGGAATAGTTCCCTAGGAGGCTGCTGTCCTGTAATTGTCATGTCTCAGGTTTGCTACGTGGTTGTAACAATAAGAGAGGCTCAGCCACTTGATGAATGGATGCTCCTAGACATTTGTGCTGCTTTTTTTCTCCCTGCTACTTTATATTCTGAGAAAAGCTTGACAGTACTGCAAATCCTTATATGCCTTTGTTTTTTTCCCTTGGTTGATTAGTTTGATAATAAAATACCTACATTAAAAAATATTTTTTAACGTTCCACACATTCTCTTATCCCCTTTGCAGGTGATGATAGGTCACATGCCATTTGCTGAGCTTATGTGTGTAAATCATATGCTTTACATTCTAGACATTTCTTCCTCCTTCTTCTGCACAGGGGATTGGGATAGAATTTAGTCCTCATTACTTTGCTTTTTGTTATCTGATTAGCTGAAGGGATCTGGCCCTTTCTTTCTGAGATAAATATCTTTTTGTTTTCCCCATTTCAGGATAAAGTCTTCAATATACATTATAGCTTTTTCATTTGGCTGAAAGACTATAATTTGGGGTTGTTTCCCACCACACACCCGCCCCCAATCGTCTCAAATCTCTACTTCTATTAGTATAAATTTTTAATTTGTGCTTTAAACTTAGCCTGGAAGGGTGACTAAAAAGATGAATTTTGGATTTAAACTTAGCCTGAAAGGGTGACTAAAAAGATGAATTTTGGATTTAAATGTTTGTGTTTCATTTCCCTAAAAGAAGATTGTGCTGCGTTATTTCCTTGGCCCAACATACTCTTCATGGCTCAGGTCCAATCCTGGCTTTCTTTAGTAATGATCTCTTCCTGCTTTAGCCAACAAATTTCCTTAACACACATTTTCGCTGAAGTGGCTGCTTAGCTGCAGGAGGAGCCTGACTCCGATTCATTTTAACTAAGCATCTACCAAAGAGCCTGGTTTCCTTTTCTGATTCCTTTGTATTGGCTTGTCCTGGAAAGATGAGTCGCTTTCCCCCTCAGTCTCAGTTTCCTACCTCTGTAGTACAAGACTGGTCTCCTTTGCCGGGTTGTCATGAGGCTTGGATGAGATATATGTGTGAAAGCCCTTAGAAAATGTCAAATGTGACAATTCTTTAAATGTTTATCCTGGAAATCAAGCACTTGTCATAGCTTCTCTCCTGGTTCTTATCTTAACTGTCTACATGTTCATTGTACACTCGTTAGAAATACAAATTCTCCATTCATTAGCTAATTGTTTACTCAGAAATATTTTGTTGTGGACCTGAAGTACATTACTACATCTTCTTCTCCTTTTCTACAAAATCTCCTTGCGTAGTGTTGTGTCAGAGAAATGGAAATCTTTAGGTACTGTAGATAAGTGCTCTGTGAGTAGTAATGGAGGATTCCTCATTGAACAGGATGAAAATATTTTTAGAAGTGAGCCCACACAGTAATCATCATTGCCAAAATGGATTTACAAATGTGGGCATCTCATTACACATGGTACTGGAGTAGGTGCTTTACTCTTCAAGTTTTCCTCTGTTTAAAATGAATGTACTTTCTATCTCTGTTTTCTTTAAGGTTCACCATTCAGGGTTCATGCTCGAGTTGCATGGTTTTGTTGTCGGTTTTAAAAATACTGGTTTGAGGGGCTTCCCTGGTGGCACAGTGGTTGAGAGTCTGCCTGCCGATGCAGGGGACACGGGTTCGTGCCCCGGTCCGGGAAGATCCCACATGCCGCGGAGCAGCTGGGCCCGTGAGCCATGGCCGCTGAGCCTGCACGTCCGGAGCCTGTGCTCCACAACAGGAGCGGCCACAGCAGTGAGAGGCCGGCTTACCGCAAAAAAAAAAAAAAAAAAAAAATACTGGTTTGTTACTGTCTCCTGAATTTCCATTGCAGCTTCTAATTCTTCTGATTATTTCTTGTGTTTCACGTCCAGACACTAGAAGGAAATTTAATTTTTCATTTACTGGACCTGAAAGTGCTTATTCCTGTCCACCAGTCATCCCCTGCTTCACTTGCCCTGCCTTCCGTCCCCATTGCCTTTGTAAATGAGGTACATGGTTTGGGAAGGGCCTGGAGTCAGTTCTAGAAAGTGAGCTGCAGCTTCAAGCCATTCCCTGCTTCTTTCTGATTTCGGCTGTTTGTAAGAGGAAACAAGCAGGGGCTTGGAGCAATTAGTGAGCCCAGTGTAGGCCTGGGTGTCAAGGGGGCAATTATCACCTTCCTCTGGATACAGTTTGGAACTGGCTCTGGCCTGGTGGGGGCCACCCAGGTAAAAGAAAAACAAATATTTTGATAAGCTGAGCTTTGAACAGTTAAGTAGTGGGAAAGGGTACTTAATATTTACTAAGGACTTTGTCTTTATTTTACCCATGTGCTAAAACAGATACCATGTTCCTTACAAGAGAGTGGGAGTGTGGATTATTAGGATCATAATATAGATTATATGTAATATGTATTTGGCAAATAAGCACAGGAGAGATAATCATGTCATATCCCTCACCTCTCCCGTAATTCTCTCGTATTCCCTATTTTCACTCTCAGCTCAGAAAAAGCCCACCTGTCCTTCCCATCCCACCCACACCCGGTGGTGCCTGGGATGGGGTCTGGGAAGAGGGATTTCATCTCCATCTGGTTGCCTTTTATTTGCATCTCATGTTAATACCAGAGATGTTGCACTTTAAAATATAAAGAGCTTTACACTTACCTAGAAAGAGGTGTGTGTGTGTGGGGCGGGGGGGGGATGCGTGCGCACGTTCACACATAATGTATGTGTTTACATATGTAAAACTGTGTTACGTGATAAACTTTCTGGTTACTTTCTTTAACACCATGTCTTCAGTGATTCTGTAATATCGCTAGGATCTCAGCTAGTACCGCGATTTATTGATTTATTTATTTTGCGGTACGCGGGCCTCTCACTGTCGTGGACTCTCCCGTTGCGGAGCACAGGCTCCGGACGCGCAGACTCAGCGGCCATGGCTCATGGGCTCAGCCGTTCCGCGGCATGTGGGATCTTCCCGGACCGGGGCACGAACCCGTGTCCCCTGCATCAGCAGGCGGACTCTCAACCACTGCGCCACCAGGGAAGCCCGGGATTTATTTTAATACCACTATTTATTTAATACCAAAAGTGTGAGAAGTCAACTTTTGAGGATCCCTTGCAGATTGTATGAGGCCTTTCTAAGGATCTATAAAGTGCTGCCTTTGTGTTCAGGACCCATTTTATCTTGACTGTTTAAGCATACAAGTTTAAGTACGCCCTGAATGAAGCAGGAAGTCAGGGGAGCTGAGGGCTCATTAAGCAGGAGAGTTAGCACAAGTGTAAAGAGACACCATTCCTGGTGACGACGCCCATGTCAGCTGCATCCTAGAGAGAACTAGAGGGAGGTAAGCTAATCAGAAGGCTTCTCCCTGTTCTCACTTTTTTCTTATGTGTATTTTTATTGGGGGCATGGTCAGTTCATACACAGTTTTATAGAATTTTATTGGGCTGTTTTGACCCAGTCTGTAACTTGACATTAAAGTAAATGGAATGCTGTGTGGTATTGGTTTTTTTGTTGTTTTTTTTTGTTTTTTTTTGTTTTTGCGTTTCGCGGGCCTCTCACTGTTGTGGCCTCTCCTGTTGCGGAGCACAGGCTCCGGACGCGCAGACTCAGTGGCCGTGGCTCACGGGCCCAGCTGCTCCGCGGCATGTGGGATCTTCCTGGACCGGGGCATGAACCCACGTCCCCTGCGTCGGCAGGCGGACTCTCAACCACTGCGCCACCAGGGAAGCCCAGTTTTTTGAAAGATGTTTTTGCCTTTATTCTTTTCTCTAATGATTCTGTGCATGTAACCATTATCCTTATTGATCCTAACTGATCACCCAGGCCAGTCTTCTTTTCAAAGCAGGGGTACCAACCTCCCACTCACCAACTCCCTGTGTTTTAGTGGTTCCCCAGATTTTTGGATTTTAAGGACCAATACACTAAACAAAAGTAATTAGGGTTAGGGATCTAGTATCTTCTTAAATTTTTATTTTGTCAGAAAGGACACAAACTAAAACAACGACCACCTTTCATCACTATTTCATAAAAATACCCAGGGGCTTCCCTGGTGGATCAGTGGTTAGGAATCCACCTGCCAGTGCAGGGGGACATGGGTTGGAGCCCAGGTCCGGGAAGATCCCACATGCCACAGAGCAACTAAGCCCGTGTGCCACAACTACTGAGTCTGCTCTTTAGAGCCTGTGAGCGACAACTACTGAGCCCACGTGCCACAACTGCTGAAGCCCACACGCCTAGAGCCCATGCTCCATAACAAGAGAAGCCACCACAATGAGAAGCCTGCACACCTCAACAAAGAGTAGCCCCCCCTCGCCACAACTAGAGGAAGCCCGTGCGCAGCAACGAAGACCCAACACAGCCAAAAATTAATTAATTAATTTTTTTAAATACCCAAAGTGTCTTATTTATTTATTTTAATACCAGTATTTATCTAATACCACTACTTACACAATACCAAAAGTGTGAGAAGTACATAATTTTAGATTAAAGCTAACTCTTTGAAAAATTCACTGCACTTGTTTTTCTGTTTACCGCTTGGCGATCATCTCTTCCTGAGTTGGTTTTTGTGAACACCTCCTATGCAGCCGTATCCCTGACCCAGGTCGCCTCCCAGCCCTGCTAGTGGTGGCAAGCTCTCTACGATAGTTTTTAGACAGGATTTCTTTATAGTTTTTTCTTTTCCAGATGAGCATCTGCAAGGCTGTCAGCCATTCCTTCCTTGGAGGATATGATTTCTAGACCTTTGTCTACCATTCTCACTCTTCTTCAAAAGAGCTCAGACTAGGTAAAAGGAGATGTTTAGAACAAATGCGTTTAATGTAGAAAGCACTCAATGAAAGCAGGCTGCTGTTATTCATCTATTCCTCCACTCCTTTCTCCTGAATTTTGGCTGTTTATCATTTGTCAGGCACTATGCTGGGGCCTGACAAAGAGGAAGCAGTCCAAGGACGCACATCTAATGGGGCCGCAGATGTGGAGGTGATGCAGCAGCGCGCTGAGGGCTGCACAGAGAGGCGGTGTTGACACACCGCCATGGGCAAGTGCAGAGGGAGCCCTTAGCTTGGTCAGGGAAGGTCAGAGAAGCCTTGCTTCTGCTGGAGAGGAGCATTAAACTGAGGCTTGCAGAATGACACTGAGTTTCCCAGGTGAAGTAACATCTTACAGGTCAGAAAATAAAGATGGATCAGGGCAGATGCAGGGACTTATATAGGATCTACAGGCAAGCTGGAGCCCTATGAGTTGCCTAGGGCTGCTGTTACAGAGTACCACAAACTGGGTAGCTTAAGATGACAAAATTTCACAGTTCTCAGGGCTAGAAATCCAAATTAAGGTGTCAACACAGCCATGTTCCCTGTGAAAGTTGTAGGGAGGATCCTTCCCAACCTCTTCCAGCTTGTGGTGGTTTGCCAGCAGTTCTGAGTGTTCTGACTTACAGCTGCATCTCTCTCCCCCACCCCTCCCCGCACTCTGTCTCAGTGTTCACATGGCGTTTGCCCTGTATCTCTATCTGTGTCCAGATTTTCCTCCTATAAGGACAACTGTCACATTGGATGTAGGCCTACCCTAATGACCTTACCTTAATTTGATTATATCTGCAAAGACCCTATTTCCAAATCAGATCCCATGCACGGGTACTGGAGCTTAGGACTTGGACATGTCTTTGCTGTGGCAGGGGGGCACAGTTCAAGCCATAGCAGTGGGTATCAGGGAATGGTGAGCCAGGGGGCCGAAAAGCATAATTTCTTTCTATAGTCAGGATCATATATTTTCCTCAGTACAAACCTAAATCATTCAGAGAACTTGAATTTGTTCCTAATCAAAAAATCCAGGTATTTTCATGGCTTTCCCTAAATTTATACAGTCGGTTTTTCCGCCCTTGTAACTTATATGTAAGACTTTTCCCTATTAAATATTATAGTGTTGGCTTTGGCCAAGAATTCATGCTGGCCTATTGAAGTAATTTCAAGTATTAATTCTGAATCTTACATTCACCATCCCCCTAGCTTTGGGACATTTATGTATTTAATAAGTGAGCTATCAGTGACCTGATTTATGGCATTTTTAAGTGTTGAAAAAGTGCTGGCCAAGAACAGGGCCTTGTGGCACATCACTAGATGCTTCCTTCTTGCTGACTGTGACCCTGACCATCTGACTAACCCAGTCACTTGTTTAGCTAGTTACCCACTCATCCAAACCACATTTCCTCTTCCCAGATATCCTCGTCTAATCCGTGAGCAAATAATGATTTTTATTTAGCTCAAACCAAAGTATACTACGTAGCATTTCCGAGCAACCTGACTTCCTCACCAACCCCCGAAGGAAAAAAGGCAAACATTAATGTGCATGACTTGCCCTGAAGGACTTCACTGGTGCCTATTCTTTTCACCAGTCTTGCTAACCTTCTATTTCACCAATCCATTCTGGAAATTTCACTTCAGATCAGCATTAGCCTTACTGCCTTTCATTTCTAGAATCTAGTTTCCTGTTCTTTTAAAGAATCAGAATGGTATTTTTCCTTTCCATTAGCACCTCTCCTATTATGCAGGTTTTCTCAAAACAACCAAGATTGGAAAATCCTTACTGATTAGGTCATGTAAATAAGAAGCACTTTTAGCCCCAGTCTTCATTCACAGCCCCCTTACTTGCATCTTCTGGAAAATGCAGTAAATTCAAGCTATCTTGAGAGTGAGGCATATTACCTTCATTTGAAATACGGTAATATTGTAAAACTGATACTAAAGTAACTTACAGCACGTGACTCTCTGGTTCCCTTCTTTCTCATAAAGATAATTCCTCTCTGATTTTCTTAAATTTTAAGATTGTAAATTTTTAGAGCCATACTACTCTGTCTTTGGAATGACTGGTTATCTGCAGTGTCTAAGGACAGTCTTATTCAGAAGCAAACCAGTAGGAAGCCAGTGTGGGAGCCCTGTTTATCCTTTTCCATCAGATCCGCTCTTCAGAGACGTGACCACTGTCACAAGTGACCCTTGAACGAAATATCTAAGTTTAGAAACATCAACTGTGCTGGCAGGCTACATTAACATTCCCTTGCCTATCAGCTCAAGTGTATTTTTTTACTAACGATACATTTATATTATATCCCCAGATTTCTTTAAGAGCTGAAGTGAGTAAAATAGATATCATTTTCCTTTTCATTCTGTTCTTCAGGCGGGCTTTTCAAGGTCATGGGGCAGTCAGGATTTGTTACTTAAAAAAAGGATGGCCTGACAGCATTTGGAAATTGATATGCTGGTGCCGTGTTCTGGATCAAAGCCAACATTAGTGTTCAGTCTAGGAAATGTCCAATTTGACGCTGTCCTTTTTTAGCTTGTGTCAGAATCAAGAGAAAGTTCTAGGTAATTTGCATACTCTGTTTTAATAGTTTCAGATAACTCTGTTTTGCTTCAGAGAGCATGTTTACTTTTACTCTCTGTCATGCTGTTCTTGTTTTGAATGAAGCAATCATTTATAGTTTTTGGTGTTGAAGTTTAGTGCATTCAGTTTCTACAGACTCTGAAACAGTTCTCTGGTACTGTGTGTGTGTGTGTGTGTGTGTGTGTGTGTGTGTAAGCTTTCTAGTTTTGATTTCTTTTAAAAAGAGCAGAAATTTAGAGATAGTTGCAACAGGTCTGGGAACCAAAAGTCTTCTTGGTGTTTTGGTTTTTTTCCCCCCAGCAACCTTTTACAGTTTCCTTTTTGGTAGCAATTTTTAATTCCATGTTAAACACCTAAATTACCTTGCTTCCCTCCTTTGTTTTTATAAGCTAAATTGGGATAAAATACAAGGCGCCATGTTCATTTTCCAAGGCAAAAGGTAGTATTTCCCTGCTCCCTGCAACTGCCAACCTCCCTGAATTCCCCATACCAAACACTTTAAGGGGAAAAACTGTGTACTCCATGTTTATGTTTCATTCACTGAACCAATATATATTGAGGGGTTTCATTATGCAAAGATCTGTACTGAAAAGTAACCATAAAAATGGTAGGCCTGGGCTTCCCTGGTGGCACAGTGGTTGAGAGTCCGCCTGCCGATGCAGGGGACACGGATTCGTGCCCCGGTCCGGGAAGACCCCACATGCCGCGGAGCAGCTGGGCCCGTGAGCCATGGCCGCTGAGCCTGCGCGTCCGGAGCCTGTGCTCCGCAACGGGAGAGACCACAGCAGTGAGGCCCGCGTACCGCAAAAAACATGTCATTATGAAGGTGAGGAGAGTAGTCTAGTGCCCTCCAGTGGTTAGAATTGGAAGTGCTGTTATTCCAGAGAATTCTGGGGCCGGGGTGGGGGAGCATGGGGAGAAAAGGTTAACATTTATTTGTTACCAGACATCTGTTATGTGCCAGCACTGTGCTGGCCCCCTAATAACGGTGCCGTGAGTTAGATGTTATCACGCCCTAGGTGATAGGTATGGTACAGATGGGGATGCTGAGGCCAGACACCCACACCAGAAGCACAGAGGTGGTTATTGGCCGAATGAACACTTGAAAAGAGCGCGTGCGCTCTCTCTCTCTCTCTCTCTCTCTCTCTCTCTCTCTCCCGACAACTCCATCTGCTTCCCAATATAATATTGTCTTCCTTCTCGTAAAGTACTAGATCATCCTGAAGGTGAGATTGTTAAAGCAAAGAAAATACATTACAGGTTTTGTTGGGAGAGGAAGAAAATTTTTTAAATGCTCTATCATTGTCGGTTCATAAATTCAACTCAGAAAGAAAAGACCACTTTATATAGTTAAATTACCTTTGTTTTAAAAGACATTTATCAGTGTTTTGAGACTTTTCAGGACTCATTTTTATGTTAGATAATCTACGTTTTACTTGCAAAATTCTGGGTTCCATTTTCAGCAAGTATTATTTTCCTCTGACATATTAGTACTTGGGAGCCCTAATTTGGTCCTGACCATCTGTGACTGCATCTGTAAGTGCTGCAGTACAGTGACTTGTGGCAAAGATACTGTCAGAAGATCGTGTCAGTGACCCTTTGTGTGCTGTGTGCTCTTAAAAAACCAGAAAATACTATAAAGCTACTTTACCTTGATTGCAGATCATAACAGACTGGACACTAAGCTATAATAGCAGATCTGTATAATAAATCAAATGCTTTACAATGTTCTTTTCGTTTAGAAGAGAGGTATAAGTTTTTCATAGAATATGGCAAAAAGTGCATCTTAGCCATTTCTAATGAGGTAGTTTTAATATTCATTCTATATGAATTATTTAGTTCAAGCCATACATGCAGTACACAGCATCAATTGTTACTTTGTATAGCATTTATAATAGATTAGCTGTGCCAGCAGGAATGTTGAAAAGGCAGGGTAGCAGGAGTGGTTCTGCATTTAGCCAGAAGAGGTTATATTCATCCCCAAATCTGGGTGTAAATTACCAATTTTATTTGTGTTCTGAAAGAATGTGTTTATCTTAAAATTTCAGTGTTTTGAAAAACTAGATACGTAGATGTATATGTTTTCTCTTGAAAAACATGATACTTTGTCCCAAAGCTTCTGTCATTTGTTCTCCAGCAGCTCACATGTCGTAAAGCAGCCCGTCTGGCCGAGGGCTGGACCACCTGAGGGATGGTGTGCACTTCTGCTAAATTAATCTGCAGGCTCCAGGTCTGGGACTGGGGCTGAAATTCACTGTCCTTTCCAGGGTAGTTCAGAAAAGTGAACCATGGTGATTCCTCTTCTCCGTCTCCTCTGCCTTCACAGAGGCAAGCCACTAGCTTTCTATAACACAGATACAAATAACATAGGTTATTTTTCTCAGCTGTTAAGTTAGAGCATTTGAGGCTAGTTAGAAGAAGTTCTCTGTCTTAAAAACTTTCCTGTCTTCTAGAACCTTTCCATTCTTCTCCTAGCTCTCCTCAGCCCTCCATGGTAACTTCTTGAACTTGAGTGTTACTGCTTGAGTACGGAGAGCCAAAAAAATTAAATAGTAATAATAAACCAAAAATGTGACATCTCTCTTTGCTAATTCTAGCCACAAGATTTTCATTAATCTTACTAAAATCCTGCTTTCATCATATCATTCCACAGTTGTGAAACCTCCAGCCACGTTCTGTTCCCTGACTCCTCTTCCTAGAACCCGAGGCCCTCTAGGACCTTTTCAGACTTGATTTCCGATCTTCCCCACACAGCTCGCATTAGACACATTCTTCTGTTTATTGTCTTCCGTGGCCTACCTGAATTCCTGTTTTCCCCAAAGTCTTTCTTGCTGAACTTGACCTTCATCCTACGTTTATGCTTCTTTTATTCAGCATTCATCATACAGGATCTCAATATTCTTAATTATTTTTTAATATTAATAATTTCTTACATTCCCCCCACCCCCACCCGCCACAATTATCCCCCTCAGTGGCAGGAATGACATCTTACATACTTTTCATAGGCCTTGGATGGTGAAGGGCATGCTGGAGATGTGCTGTAAATATGTGAGGCTAGATTTGATTTCTTGGTCTGGCCTCTTTCTTCACTGTACTTGTCTTTCCTGCATTCCATTCACCTTCAGCACCAGGTTGGGTTTTGACCTTTAGGGCTGTAGCAGCTTTTCCTGCCAAGCATTTTCCTTCTTCCAACCCTGACTTCCATTCCAGCCGCATCAGGTGCAGCTTCCTGTTCTGTTCCATATACCAGGAGTCCTGTATGCACAAAGCACATCCGGCCGTACCGCACAAGTGGAAGGGGCAGTTAACGAATGTTAGGACAAATACCGTATGCTAACACGTATATATGGAATTTAAGAAAAAAAAATAGCACGAAGAACCTAGGGGTAAGACAGGAATAAAGACACAGACCTACTAGAGCATGGACTTGAGGATATGGGGAGGGGGAAGGGTAAGCTGTGACAAAGTGAGAGAGTGGCATGGACATATATACACTACCAAACGTAAAATAGCTAGCTAGTGGGAAGCAGCCGCATAGCACAGGGAGATCAGCTCTGTGCTTTGTGATCGCCTGGAGGGGTGGGATAGGGAGGGTGGGAGGGAGGGAGACGCAAGAGGGAAGAGATATGGGAACATATGTATATGTATAACTGATTCACTTTGTTATAAAGCAGAAACTAACACACCATTGTAAAGCAATTATACTCCAATAAAGATGTAAAAAAAAAAAGTGTTAAGCCAAAATGACTGGAATTAAAAATGGAATATCTTTCTGTACCTTTAATTTTTGTACATCTTAGAAGTCTTATAGAAACAGTGAAACTCTTCAAGGCCAAAAAGGTGAAGTCTTAGAAAATCTGTCTGATATTGATTGCCTAATTTTAAAATTTCACATACCTATACCTCATCCTCAAATGCTTACCACTTCCTGTACCAAGTAGATAAAGAAAATAGAATGAGCTGAATTATTCAAGGTACTGAGGATTCAGGATAACATGGGTAAATGACTCCTTCTGCTAGAAAGCAGAACTAGAGAGCTCTTTTAGGCCTCATTGTGCAGCAAACTTTTCTATTAGCAAAATGAATGTAATTTATACTTTCTTTTCCTTCCCCTATTCAACCACTGTTAGAAGACCTAAAGCAAATTGTAGGAAATCCCCTTTTCCTGGGAGGCCACTGGAAAGATAAAGCAGCAAAAAAAAGCAAGTTAGAAAATGCATGTACAGTATCATCCGGGTGTGGGTGTATGTCTGTGAATTATTTTCCCTTTTCCCCCCACAAGTCCACAATAACAAAGGGCTCCTAGTTCCCAAATCCATTCCCACCAAATAGATCCCTGTGTTACTCCTTCTAAGCTTTAAAGCCAGCCATACCTCCTCTTCACTGATACATTTGTTCTCTTGGGCCTCTTATTCCAAATAGAACAATGTTGTCTACCCAGGAAGTCAGGGAACAAGTTTCTGAATGTTGTCAGCATCTGTGTTAGAGGCTTCAGCAGTTCCGGGGTCTGCCCTCATCCTCATGCCACTTGTTTGGAACTGTGCAGATCCACAGTGGGAACAGCTTTGAACCTCTGGAACAGTCTGTGGTTGGCGACCAAAGTTTCCACACTTGTCAGCATGATTGGCCAAGCAAACTTCTGTCTCCCTTCTTTGCTGCTGTGTAACGTTTAGTGGGTCCCTTACTCACTCCGCTCCTTCGTTTCACAACTGCAAAGTGGGAATAAAACTTCACCTACTCAAAAGGTAACTGTGAAGATTAAAATAATTGACCTAAATCGCATAGAACAGTGCCTGACATAACATAAAAGCTGTATAAATGTAATCTGTTAACTTCTGTTATTCCCCTGAGTTAACTCACTAGGTCATAGGCTTTCCCTTGTGGATACTGATTTGATAGCCCATAGAGGTTTTGTTTTTTTCTCATTTCAATCCCCTCTCCCTCCTTCTTGCTAATTATTGTCATTTGCACGGGCACAGCCTCTCTCACGGTGGTAAGTTTCTTTGTCCTTCAAAGGCAGTTCAGCTATTAAAGCAAACAAAAGCAATCATCCTATATGCACGAGCAATATCCCACCCTTTTTCACATCGTTTTTTGTTTACATTATAGGTGTACACTTTTTCTTTCTGTTTTTTTTCCACACACCCATTGCTTTTTTCAGTTTAATAACGTTTGTAAAATAAACTAACATAAACCTTGCCAATGACCCTATGGTGCCTTAATTGAGTTTCCAACTGGGATGACCAATACTAAAATAACTCGTCAACCCTTACCGCCATCTGTTGGTGGTGGGTGGAATGGACTCTATTCTCCAGAGCCTTGGCTTGTAACTGGCCATGTTCAAAAGCTCCAAGTTCCCTAGTAGATGAGAGAGAGGAGAAAGAGACTATGTGTGCGCGCCTGAGTGCCATGTGCAGGCACTTGTACGTTACAAGTTACAAGTTACAAAATCTGTAAGGATGGGCTTCCCTGGTGGCGCAGTGGTTGAGAATCTGCCTGCCAATTCAGGGGACATGGGTTCAAGCCCTGGTCTGGGAAGATCCCGCATGCCGCGGAGCAACTAGGCCCGTGAGCCACAACTACTGAGCCTGCGCATCTGGAGCCTGTGCTCCGCAACAAGAGAGGCCGCGATAGTGAGAGGCCTGCACACCGCGATGAGGAGTGGCCCCCGCTCGCCACAACTGGAGAAAGCCCTCACACAGAAATGAAGACCCAACACAGCCATAAGTAAATAAATAAATAAATTTAAATTTTAAAAAAATCTATAAGGATATGCATCGATCCATTTAACATTTCGTATTCAGGACTTTAGGTGGTTCTAATATTTCAGTCTGCTTTTCTGTGTCTTCTAATAACAAATACGCATTTCTTTTGTAATTATGGTAAATTTTCAAAAAGGTAGAATTAATGAAGGACTAAATGGTGGGGGGCAGAGGAGAAAATGAAGCTTTATTTTAGTAAGTGCAAACTAAAATATGCTTAGATTTTATATTATAGCAGATGAAAGAAGAAATGGAAATGGGGAAGAAATGACAAAAGCTGTGGTACAAATGAAAGAAACTTGGGTAGCTTCTAAGCGAAAGGTTTTATTAGCCAATAGGTTTAAATGTGAGATTTTTACTTGTTATCCTCTCCCTTTGAAATTCTCATTATTCTGTAGTCATGTCTCTTAATTACTCTTTATCCTTTTACTGTCAGAGCTTCCTCTGGAGTGGATTAATCTACTCTCAGCAAAGAATATTATATGCTGGGTAGCCAGGACTGTGCGTCTGAGCCTTGTTTCTTTGAAGCTGGGTAAAACCCACAGAATCTTCGTATTCACATTTTCCCCATTAAATTAAATTCTGCAGCTTGCTTTCTTGGGCATACATCTCCTTGGTGTCCTTGGAGTGTGAATCCTGCCAGTGAGGAGGCCTGTTTTCTCCTAATAAATCCTATGTCCCTGTTACTTGACTTTTTTTTTTTTTTTTTTTTTTTTTACAAATTAAGTTGCAGATAGGAACAAGGGGAGGTGAAAATCTAGTTGCTTTATGAATTTCTATCCAGATATCTGTTACTCTTGCAGGCACTGCTGATCAACGATAGAATTAGACTAAATGTTAATCATCTGTAATGACTTCTCCCCCCCACCCCCACATCCCATCCCTTTCCTCACATTATTAAATCTTACTACAGATAAGACTAGCAGAGGGGAATTGCTCTGAACCCTGCTGCCCCCTTTCCTGTTCCTTGAGGTGCCATTTGCCAGACGGCTCATCCCCATATTGTAGATCCTTTCTCATGTCATCAGAAGAACTTGTTCTGTACTCCATTCCCACAACGTGGTGACTGCCTCAGCCCCTGAGAAGCTAACTGAGTAAACAGCTCACAGAAAAAGGTATTGTAGGAGAGGAAAAGGCTTCAAAACCCTGCCCCACCACCACCCCGGGTAACTCCAGAGAAGCGTCTCACTGACCCTCTGATTGCAGGGAGGCTAGAGTGCAGTAGTACCACAGAGTGAAAACTGTTTCGACTTTCTGGGAAGTCATGGGCTTTCAGTGTTAACACACAAATCATGATGAAAACCACAATAGAAAGTAAAACCGATAAATTTCAGACATATTTCTTCTCCTACACACACCCCGCATCCCTCCTTCAACCATGAACCACATACTTATTTCTTGTGTCTAAAACAAACAAACAAAAAACTTGCTTTGGTTTGAAAAATAAATCTATTCCAGTCCCTTAATAGATCTTCTACTTTTTTCCTCACCTTTCATACTCTGAGTATGTAAAGGAAACATTGTTTCTCAAAATTATTTTATAGATAAATTGCAGTGAAAACTTAAATTTAACTGTTTTTGAGCTTTGAGGTTTTAGGCGAGATCTTAGTCTCAAAATTTCTATGAGCTTTTGTTTTCCCATTAGCAAAAATGGGAATAATAACAGCTACCTCATAAGACTGTTGTGAAGTTAAGTAAGACCATACATACACAGTGCCTAGAAATTTAGGAACTGAGTAAATGTTATTCCCTTTCTGGTTTCTTATAAAATCACCCACTAAATGGTTGAGGAGATTAGGGAGAGTTTCGTGGAAAAGTTAGTGTTACAACAGGTTCTTTAAGTTCAAGCATGGATAGAAGGGGGCAAT
Organism: Neophocaena asiaeorientalis asiaeorientalis; assembly: GCF_003031525.2. Taxonomy (NCBI): domain Eukaryota; kingdom Metazoa; phylum Chordata; class Mammalia; order Artiodactyla; family Phocoenidae; genus Neophocaena; species Neophocaena asiaeorientalis. Next base: position 6,136,730 of record NW_020185336.1, read on the forward strand.
GGAGAGATAAGAGAAGTGATATAAGAATTCAAAGTGGTGTTTAAGGCAGAGTAATGCAGCAGACTGGGTTGGAAGGACCAGAGGCTAGAGGCCAGAGCTATGATATGCCTTTTGTATAGGTGTAGGCACAGTGAAGGGAAGGAGTGAATATTACACACATCTCAGAAGAGTGATTGACTGACTGGATTCAGGGATGGCTGAGTTGAAGATGTCTCAAGGACCACAAGCTTGGGAATGGGATGATGCTGTTGAATGAGATGAGATATGAAGAGGAGACAAGGAAAATGCGTTTGAGGTTCTTTGGGGATGGGATTTAGAAAATAGTGGACATGAGGTAACATCTAACTAGATATTTAAGTATCTTAGTAAGATACTAAGATAGTTAAGTAAAAAGAAGAAGACAAAAACTAAAGCTTTGGTTAGATTAAAAAAAAAAACAGGAAGGAGAAATGGGCTTCATCAAAGAAGATGTATAAATGAAATCTGTGGCACTGGATACATTTCCTAGGAAAAGGAAGGGTGAAGGGGCTGATTATCAAATGTGATGAAAGTACTTGGTTAAGGAGAGAGAGGAGGAAGCTGAATGGGCCAAAAAACACCACTGAAAGAGTGCCCGGAAAGGTAGGATGAGGTCCTGAGAGTGAAGGTCCTAGAAGCATAGGTGTGGAAATAAGGAGAAAGAAATGTCAGATGTAGCAAAGATCAAAGAGAACCCAAACCAGAGTGGAGTGTGGCATGGATTGAGTCTAGTGCTCTCAGGAGCCTCTTCACTTTTCCTGCTTCCCACATCTTCCTCTCTCCATGTCTTCTTCCCCATTATTAATGTGGAGAGCAGAACCAGAAGGGTAGAAGGCCAGCCCCTGACCTTCTCTAAATTTGCTTTCTTCTGTTTGGTTTACAAAAGACCCTGAACTCTGTGACCGCAAGCAAAGTCTCTTAATCTCTGTAACTCCCAATCCCCTTATCCTACATTGGAGTCATACCAGTTTTCTTCCCTACTTTTGCAAAGGGCTGTGATAGGGATGCAGTCTAAAAGCATTTTCAGCTAAAACTTGTGCAAAGGAGAGAGTGCTGGTACATATCAAGCTGTCCGTAACCTAGGTAGATAAATGGTTGCTATAAGGTGGTCTTTAAATCACTTATTGTTTCTGTTTTGCAGGGTTTAAAAAAATTTTTTTTTGTAAGCTTAGTGACCTGTGTTAAGGTTGTTATAAATACTCAGAATCTCTACAGGGAATTGAAGGTGTTTGTGTAGCCTTATGCCTCTTGGATGTAATTGTCATTTGAACCTTAAATTATCTTTACTTTCATGTGCCCAGTTAGTAATCATTTGATTACATGATTACACAGAGTGAAGATTAACTGAGGGAGAGAGGTGGCCCAAGCCATTTGTTTCCTCTAGATAAGTATCTTTCAGCTTGTTCAATACATAAAATAGAAACCTGCAACATTTAAAATGTTTTAAAGTGCTGCACAGATACTTCCATTTTCTAAAACTTTTAAGAGTCTTTTTAGTCCTCAGCAGAAATCACGAGAAAGTAGTATTAGAGAAAATGTGAAATTTTTAAAGTAAATACATAGGAAAGTAAAATTTTGGAATTTGCCACATCTAAATGGGGAAATGTCTCAGATACCTCAAGTATGTTATGTGCATTCCCCAAAAACCTAGTAATTTTTAAGAGTTATTTTTCAAAGGTTTTTCTTCTCCGTTTTTAGAAGACAAACATAGCGGTGCTTTGCGTTGTGGTCTGGTCACTGTGAAAGGATGTAGGTAGTACATATATTTAAACTCTGCTGCCCCTTTGTTTCTGATAGCAGTGCCCTCAATTTTAATATTCTGAATTTTTTTCCTTCTTCTCCCAACTTCTGTTGTACATTAAGGAATTTGAACACATTTTTCATACAAACCTTCATAAAAGTAATGCTTAATTCCTGATTCATTGGTTTATATTTTTGCATTGCCTATTTCTTGCACACACGTGCCCACACACACATTAGTGAGTACACCGTATAACTATTATTACAGCATTCAAAGAGGTCTTAATAAAGGTATTTATAAACAGTTGTCAAAATCTTAGGTAAAAAAGACCTGTTTTAAATAACACATCAAGTGTGTTAAAGATATATACACATACGCACCTTTCTGTGGTGATCTACAGCCATGCAGAGCTGCCTGCAAAAGCAAAATGAATAGATATGATCCAGGCAGCTTTCCCACCGTGATTAGTTCATAAAGGCTATGTTGATCTTAGTACTTTCCATTAACACTTCTGTAGCCTTGCCTTTGGGTTTGTATTTGACCACAGACATGGTGTTACTAGACGAAACTATTTTTATAGAGCTCACATTCCATTTTTTTGGTCCCAAGATCATCAGGTAAGTACCTGAGTCCTCAAAGCTAAACATCAAACTGTAATCCAGAGATTCAAATGAGAGGCCTAGCTGTTCCCCGTTTTTAGTTTAGTTTATGTTTAGAATTCTCATTTCCCGTCCCCTAGTAAAGAACATTTTGTACTTGAAAGTTTGCAGTTGTTTGATAAGTGTGTGTGTTCTCTGGACTTAGACATTAATAAAGGTTCCTCAATTATAACTTCTTTCTCTTTTTTTTTTTCTTAGATATGGGAAAATTGTTTCCACGAAGGCAATTTTGGATAAGACAACGAACAAATGCAAAGGTATGTTTCCTTGGCTGTTGATTTGCTAAATCAGGGCTTTAGAAAAATAATGGAATTTTAAACTTGATCTTTGGTTTCAAAACTACCTCCATTTATTAAAATCCAAATCTTACATGTCACCCAGTTTCTGTCTTGCACAATGTCAGCATATTGCTTGCGTTTGTCCCTGGTTGAGTTTTGGCTGGAAACCCAACAGCAGCTAGCCCTTTGCCAGAATCCCAGATTTGATGCCAGTAGAGTTAACATGCAAAATACCGGCTGGCATTTATCCCCTGCTCTTAAAAGGGGAGTAGAGTTAGAAAATAGCTTTTCTTTGCTGAGCCTGAGGAGATTAGAGCTGCTTACTGAAGACCATTGGACTGCACTAAAGAACTGAAAAGATTACATATTGTGCAAATTGGCTCTATTAATTAGAGTAGTTTTAAGCAGTACTTAATTACATGTTTCAATACTCCCAATTGTTCTCTGCTGAATGCCTGTTGACAATATTGGCAGCGGGGAGGAGAGAACCATTTTCACTGACCGAATTGTAATAGGGAGGGGAGGTCATACGCCCCTTTGAAATATGCTGCTGCATTAATTTGATGCACTGACCTTCAGTTTTCCGTGTAATTAGGATGAGCTCATGCGGCTCCATGAGCTGGAAGAGGAGGCGTCTGGAGTAGGCAGCACTGATGCTCCGTGGTTCTGACTTTTAATGATCCAGCATCTTAATAATAGGCATGTGATTTCTAGGAAAGGGGAAGAATGGAGTCAGCTGACTTTGAGTCTAACGACTGACCCCGTGAATTGAAATAAGGTTGACAGGAATAGGCAGAGAAGGCAAATCTCCTCATTAATTAGAGCCCAGTTTTTCAAGTAGTGGTGATGGCTGTGGCTTAGCACAATCTGAAAAAGGCAGAGAACATAAATGAAGCCTCTGGATGGTATGGTAGGGCCTCGCCATAGAAGCCAGCCGTTTCCTTTAAACTAGACTTGAAGTGATTCATTGTATTTCTGTCTCTTCTTCAAAGCTGCTGAATTTAAAGGAGCTATTGTGGCAAATATCTAAGCCCATGTTTAGTCAACATGGCACATTCAGGCAGTTTTGCCCTACGACGGTGAACAGAGCCATGCTTTCCGTAGAGTGGTACTCAATTAATATTTTCAGTGAATTAAACTGGAGAGAGTCAAATTGTAGACTGAAATGTCTACCCAGTTACCAGATTAGTCTTGTTTACCATATTTTTAAATGATTTGGGTGAGCAGGGACACAGAAAAAAACCTTTCGGTTTTATGACAAAAAAAAAAAAACCGGACTCTTGCAGGTATAAAACAGGAAGCTGATCTCAGCATTTGTTTCAAACCAAGAGAGAAATCACAGTAGACAAGTCGTTTTATAACCTTACCCTTCCTTTCTTCCTCCTCACCTCCCCAACCCCCTTACCCCCGAAAAAGAAGTCTTCGCAGCAGATCAGTGTGTTTAAAAAAAGCACAGCTGCCCTAGTTACGTGAGAGAGAGGACCCAGAGGCCTCCCTGGGTGAATTCTCTGCCACACCTCTACACTGGACACGCTACTGTTACACACTCTTTTTCCAGCAAGACCCTATTGCCTGGAAGCCAAAACTCCACAAAATGCTTAGCGTGATCTGGAAAAGGTACAAGTAAAAAAATACTAAAGCTAAACTGAACATCATAATACAAACCCATGATATTTGGGAAGGGTCCAAAGATAAGTGGAGAGATTTTGGGGGCTTCTAAATAAGGATAAGAATAATTCAGCACTGTTTTCAATACATGTCTCCTGTAGATGTTCTCCTAAATTGAGTCTCAGGCGAGACTGCCTTATGTCGGGGGTGGGGGTGGGGGGCGATGAGAGAAACCTTCTGAGTCTCTTTGTGTCACACAGGCCTCTCAGGAAGAAATAGCAACAGATATCTGGGGTGTGGGTGAGTGAGTGAGGGGGAGAGAGTAAGCAAGAATGGGTTTATAAAATTCTGGGAGGGAGAATGATAGAGCTCCTGAAAAATAATAATTTTAGGGCAAATGAGAAAAAATAACACAGCATAGCTCATAATAAAGACAGATAACATGTAAGCCATGTTACAGATAACTTGAGAAGGTGGGTAGGTGGATGGATGGATGAATATAGGTAATGCTTAAGAGGTTATTAGTATAAATGGAAAGTGCTTGTGTTGTCTACAGTTTTTTGAGAGTTGAACAGATCAAAGAATTTTATACCTGGAAATTAGAGACCTTATAGGTCATAGAACATTTTTTGGCACAAAACTTTTTTTTTTTTTTTTTTTTTTCGGTCCGGGGGCCTCCCAGCAGTATGTGGGATCTTCCCAGACCAGGGCACGAACCCTTGTCCCCTGCATCGGCAGGCGGACTCTCAACCACTGCGCCACCAGGGAAGCCCCACAAAACATATTTTGAAGCCTCTCTCCAGAAGACAGAATTAAGCTGAAGGAAATATTGCTCTGAATAACATGTTATCGTAGTTATTAAATTTAAAAATTCACTATTCAGTTGCTCTTCTACCTTTCAATTTTTGTCAGTTTTTGGCCAAGAAAAGGTATTTAAATGCTTTTCAGCACTGGAATATATGGTAGTTCAGGACCAAAAAAAAAAAGCTTACAACGGATTGATTGTGACACCCGGCTGGTCAATTATCAGTGTTTACAGAGTTGCGTATAAGACCAGAAAACACACACACACACAGACATAAAATGGGTGAGGATAAGTCAGACCAAAGGGAAGATAGGGGTAAGAGCAGGAAACTTCTTGTTACTGTAGAAATAGCCCTGTATTTCTTAGTTGCCAAAGCAAAAATAAACATACCTATTCCCGTGATTCAGTAATCACAATGTAGAATAAAATCCAAGAAGCAGGAATACCATAACTGTTCCTGGTCCTGAGACCTGAGAAGAATCCTCTTGGGGGTCCAGCGAGACGATGCTGTGTTACTTAGTTTATCCCACCTTCAGAAATATCTGTGTACATATTTATATAATGAAACCCATGGAACCTGTGAAACTCATTTATATACTCTTATACTTACTTGAAAGTAATATAATAAAGGAAATGAAAGAGCCCAGGGTTGCATGCTTACCTGTTATATTTGTTTTTCAGCAAATATTTATGAAACAGCTATGTAGTAGACATCGGGCAAGGCCAGAAAAGGTTATAAACAGTTAACTAAAAATGCAACCATTATGGATTTTTCCTAATAAGGAAATAACAGATAAAATAATACTAATATTACCTGAATAATAGCAATTTCAACTACATGAATATCAAACCTGAGATCTTCTATTTATTGTAATTTATTGACAACAGCAAAATTAAGGAGGGTGTCTTAAATATCCATCAGTAGAAGTTGCATCATTTCAGTGTAGTTGGGTGTTCATTTATGACCTGCTTAAATTGTATTTGGTAGTAAAATATGTATGAGAGTGAGAGAGTGAGTATGTGTGTGCCTGTGTGTACCTTCATAACGGGTTGCATGTTGGCATTAACAACAGATTTCTAAAAAAATTCAAAAATACGTTGAACCTGACTTCTAACCTGGCTGTTGAGTAGCGTTCTCTGCTTTTACTTGGATCAGCCTCTTCTTTTTCTTTCCAACCTGGCTATTTCTCCATTCACTGTCAAAATCAAATTAGGCCTTATTCCAACCCAATTCCAAGTACTCGAAGGAAGCTGCTGCTTGTTTCAGCTTTGACACTTCTGTCTCCTAAAACATCTATTTCTGTAATCCATGGTCTAGTTCACTAGTTTTGTTACCAGGCAATATTTTCGGTATTAATACTGCACACTCACCTTTGGACTACTTCTGAAGTTTCTGTTTGGTCTTGTTGATGCATATATTTGCCTATTTTGACACTTAGTTTCTTCCTGTCTAAATGACTATAGCTTTATAATATCTGCAACTAAATGATAGGGCTGGCCCCTCTTCTCTGCAACCTCCAAACAGGGCTTTTCTTTTTCAAAATATTCTTCCTCATTTAAAATTAATTTGATGGGCTTCCCTGGTGGCGCAGTGGTTGAGAGTCCGCCTGCCGATGCAGGGGACCACGGGTTCGTGCCCCGGTCCGGGAAGATCCCACATGCCGCGGAGTGGCTGGGCCCGTGAGCCGTGGCCGCTGAGCCTGCGCGTCCGGAGCCTGTGCTCCGCGACGGGAGAGGCCACAACAGTGAGAGGCCCGCGTACCGCAAAAAAAAAACAAATAAATTAAGAAAATAAAATTAATTTGATAATAGGTTTGAATTCCAAGGAAATCTCTGTTGGTCTTTTTGCCTGGTACCCTGATCTTTTTAGCGCGCTAAATGGAATTGGACCGTTTCTCAGTAACTTAAGAGTTATAGTGACAGATCAGTGGCTGCCTGGTTTAACACAGTGATGCTTATGGGTCAGTGAAGTTCATGGAGCTGTTTGCTCATATGCTGCTTTAAGGCCTGTTCTTTGTATAGTTTTCCTCTTTTCTTGATTGCTATTCATTTTCACTAATAATTAGCATATGGATACCATCCATGTGATTATTTTGTAGCAGCCCTACCCTCAACCCGACCCTTTTTCCCCATTATTTCTTGCTTTTGATTTGTCGTGGCCAGGCAGAATAGCTGACCAGCTTATTTTAAATGTTTGAAAAGCTGTGGATAAATAAGCTTTGAACCAGGACCTCTCTTAGGAGGTTATTTATTTATTTGTTTTATTATGTTTTGTTTTTAGACTTTAGGACATGAACTGCTGAAACAGCTATTTCGGGTTTCTGGAGCCATCCCCCCCCTTTATTTATTTTGAAGAGATCATGAGCTCTATTTTAGATAAATAATGATATTTTTAACCAAGTTTGAACATTTAGATTATTTTATATTTGGGGTATCCAGTGGTTGTACTTAACTTATTTGAAAAATAAAATGTAGTCTACAGAATAAACATACACTTGTAAACTCTGTAGGATAGCACCATCTTTCTTACCAAATTATTAAAAATGCTACTTCTCTGAAGTTGATTTTCTTTTTCCTTTTTTTTTTTTTTAAATCTTGGTATAACTCAGATGTCTTTTTTTTTCTGCCAGTAAGTACAGGACACCTGAGAAAAAGGTCTGGAAAAGGAAAAAAACTGTTTTTGTTTCTTCCTTTTTTTTTTAAACTTTGAAGGGAAAGTTGCCTAGCCCGTGATAGATGGGGAAGGACAGCTCGAGGAGGATGTTGCATTGCGGCTGTAAAGCTTGAGACATGTCAGAACGTCAGGGCTTTCATTTCTGCTGCCTGCATCAGAGACCAAATGGAGTCATCCTTTTCCTCTATGTAATCATAAAATAATGGCTTAAACACTAAGTGTGTTTTGCATTTCAGGTTATGGTTTTGTCGACTTTGACAGTCCTGCAGCAGCTCAGAAGGCTGTGTCTGCCCTGAAGGCAAGTGGGGTTCAAGCTCAAATGGCAAAGGTGAGTTGAGAGCCAGTACTCACTTCTGTGGTCTCTGGCTTTGGTTCTGAAGCTAGATACGTGGCTTTTCCTGTCACCATCCAAGTTCTTCCTTCCATCCCAGTGAGCCACAGTTACCTGTGGACACTTGTCCCATGCCTTCGCATCCTCAATGGTAGCTATTTTGCCAAAGACTGTTCCTCATAAATTTATATGTGAAGAAGGGTTTTAGAACTGTATAAAATTTTACATAGCAGATTATGTAACCCCCTAAGTAAATGGAGAAATAGCACCAGATTTTCTCAGGTAAGTGGGTACTTGTGGGCTGAAGCTCTGTACTGTATTTTTTAAAATAATTTTTAAATGTCAATGCTTAAGGAATTAATACATTTTAGAAACACTTCCGAAGGTAATTGTGTATAGAATGTCATATTATGAAAGAATAACAAAATACAATCACATATGTATGCGTTGTACAAATATACTAGTAGTTTTAATGCAATGTAAGCTACAGATACTATTTCCTCTGTGTAAAAGTCAGTGATTTTTAGACATTGGTTATTTATGGATTATAAATCTTCTCTTTAGTAGTTCTGCAGTAGCTTTATTCAGGACTTGTTTTGATGAACTCTTAATCACTGAAGTGATATTTATGCTCCAGTCTTATTGCCTAAATGTAAACTTGGGTTATATCATACCTAGTGCCTAAAGTACATTTATTAAGATACTCATACAATTATGTACATATTTTTTTATTTGTGGTTTTTGAATTGCTACAGAACATATTTTCAAGTTTGAAACTTGACAGTTTGATATCTTGTATATTCTTTTCAAAAGATCGGTAATTTTATATTATCTAGTGTCTTGAAGTACGGAGGAAAGTAATTTTGTGCTGTCCTCTGCTGCTTCTGAAGAGTAGCATGTGGTCATTCCCTGAAGGGTATTCCCATTTCCATAAGGAAAGAAGATTTATGGAAGTTAAAGAACCCTGGTTGAGATAAGTTACCTGCTAAGACCTTAAAGCTGTTGAAGGACATATATGCAGCTACCAGGATAGAGATTTACCTTGATTAAAAGATCAGCATGGGGCTTCCCTAGTGGCGCAGGGGTTGAGAGTCCGCCTGCCGATGCAGGGGACACGGGTTCGTGCCCCGGTCCGGGAAGATCCCACATGCCGCGGAGCGGCTGGGCCCGTGAGCCATGGCCGCTGAGCCTGCGCGTCCGGAGCCTGTGCTCCGCAACGGGAGAGGCCACACAGTGAGAGGCCCAGTACCGCAAAAAAAAAAAAAGCATGAATAAAGATTTCAGGAATTGATAAAAGGGATCACCTTTCTAAAGTAATCCTTGACTTTTAATATTTTTAGACCTTTGGATTGAGTTGGACTTATTTCAGATGTTTTTAAACTCCAGAGGAAGAAGCTAAAATAAACAAACTGTAAATACTAAACCATGATTTTTAGATTACTTGTCCATAATATACAGCAGTTTCCTGTGGTATTGTTGAAAGACGGTGATTATGAGGCTTGAAATATATTTAATTGTGAGTATGCAATACCTAAGTTGTATATGATTTACAGAATGTTTAATACGCCTATGTAAACAATGGGTAACCATACATTTTCTAAGCAGGACTTTTAAGGCACAATTGGAAAAGGGCTCTATTTTTCCCTCTGTTCTGTCCATTTCCTCTACTCTGTGAAGCTCCTGTTTCTTCTTCTCATGGATAAAATCTAGGGCAGGTCCCATGACTTTTCTGGCTACTCTCGTAATTTTGAAAAGTTCCTTCAGTTGCTTCTTTCATTTCAGGTCTTTCTGGTTAATTTTTTTCAGTAGAATGCCCCTTAATTGTTTTCATATCCAAATTTCAGGGAACATAATTGTCTTTCAGTACATTTTCAGCCTTTCTATATGTATTTACACCAATCTCAGTACAATATTTTAAGCAAGATGTTTAAGGGGGAAATCTCAGGTTATATTCCAAATACAGTTTGTAAATGTCAGAATTGTGTAGAGGTTTCGAAAACTCTGCTGAGAGTCAGCAAAAAGGGATATGTGTCTTGGATGCCGCTGGTGCTAAGAGAAATGACGACTTACAAAGCAGTTGTCTGCTAACAACCATATGGATAATTTGGTGATCAAGAAGTGATATTTTAGGGCTTCCCTGGTGGCGCAGTCGTTGAGAGTCCGCCTGCCGATGCAGGGGACATGGGTTCGTGCCCCGGTCCGGGAGGATCCCACGTGCCATGGCCTCTGGGCCTGCGCATCTGGAGCCTGGGCTCCGCGACAGGAGAGGCCACAGTAGTGAGAGGCCCGCGTACCGCAAAAAAACAAAAACAAAGTGGTATTTTAAAAGTTTATATCCCAATATAACCATGTATTACGTGTATACAGACACACGTACAGATGTGTAACAAATGTATTTAGTTGCATTTTAGGAAATTGGGGGTTGTGATTAATGGTAATACATTATATACTTCTTACTTGAAATAATATGAAATAGGCTCCTGGTTAACATTTTGATGCTGAATGTCTGATTTTTTTTTTTAAGAACACATTTCCAATGCTAAGTGTGTGATACCTATAATTAAAATGTCCAATCCTGTTTATTTGACAAAATTTTGAGTGCCGTATAATATTAAAACTTCTCCCTTCCCCCAGCTCTGGTCTGCTCTAAGTAGTAAGCTTGTCCTGGGATGGGAGCGTGGTTAGTTTCTTTCCTATTTCCCAAATGTGTGTCTTTCCCACTCTTCCATAGCTAGCTGTGGTTTCTAACCCCTCCAAGGTTGGAGCAGTGGCAAAGGATGGGAAAGTTTCTTGACCTGACAATTACGTGATATGGTGTTGATTTCTCTGGGCAGACAGAGAACTGATGCTTTCCTTAGTAGTATGCTTTGCTCTCTCCCCTGTAGTTCCTACAAGCTAGAGAAGACGTGTCCTCAGGCTGTTAGCCTCAGCTCCTGAGAATCTAAGGGTCAGCCTTCAGCCCCTTTCTTCTAGGACCTTCTTATTCTTCAAGACAGCCTTCCTGGAAGGCTCTAACACAACCCTGGGCCAACTCTACCTGTGTGGCCCACATTGATGTGTTTGCCAGCTGTCTGTGGGAGACTAGTTACCTCCCAATTGCACTTATAGGCCCCTTCAACCAGCCTTTGCCTTTTAGATTCCTCAGGCGTAAGTCAGACATTGATTCATTGTATCCACCGAGCTCCAAAGGTCACAGACCATGCCTCCTGAGGGGTCTGTTGAAGCCCCTCTTGCTGGACTGGCAGTGATGGGGGAAGCAGCCCCTGTGGTGGGACTCAGAACACATCAGCGGTTCTCTCCACACGTGTGTTCATTCCACCCTCTCCAGTCCCTCCCCCAGGCAGACGAGAGGTGGGTGGTCAGCTGAGCCTCTCAAGCCAGATCTCAGCCACTCCTATGCAGACTTTGTGTAGGTGGTCTGGTTTCTTACTCTGGAACGTGGGCATGCCTGAAACCCATTTTTTGGTGACTTCTGCTGAAACAAAGTTAGGAAGAGGGCTATTTTAACAACGTGCTCCAGGTAATACAGAGGCCTTTTTTAGAGCGGCCCCGTGAGCACTTACCTAGGCATCTTTTCAGTGCCAGTGATATTGAGTAGCATAATATATTAAATATATCCTGTCTGAAGAAGTCTTTACAATGCATTTAGTCAGAACCGGACTGGGCATAGATTGGCACTGTACGTTGTGTCAACAGTGCACTTTGAATGCCAGCTTTCCCGTGGACTGATAATGAGCACTGTTCAAAGACCTCCTTAGGTGGCTTGGACTGTAAATTGCCTAGGAAAAGTGATCCCTTCCTACATCATCTGTAGGGAGGGAACAATGCACGGGTTCAGAGATGCTGGCAGTGTGCCAACATTCTGCACGATGTGAATTTCTTCGGGTCTCTGTAGGATGACTGAGTTTCCTGGACCTGATTTCTTTTTTATTACATCATTAAAGTTACAAAAGGTATTTTAAATGCTAGAGGGTCCATTGTTCTGTGTCACGGAACCATGGGTTTGAGTATCAGGAGTTGACTTATTATCCCCTTTATGCTGACTGGATAAAGGAGCATCTGGCATGTACCTTTTGTGGAGACAGTTTATAAAAGTTTAGGTCTGGCTCCGATGTTTGGGTGATAAGGGACCTGTCACTGTCCACTTTCCTCTAGTGAATTAATCTGGACACTATAAAGTTTTGAAAATTCACATTGCCACATATTAAAGGCTTGCTTTCTTACATAATCAGAAAAAATTAAGAGACATTCCACTAGGCGAGTCTGGGGAGTGGGGGAGAGTATAATATTGTTTGACACTTTGACCATCTGAGTTGAAAAAGAACTCCACAAATATTTAAAACTGAACTATAAAGCTACAATTGGAGAGCGTTGGACAACAATGGTTGTTTCTTATTCGTGTTTTAATTTCAGTGCCTTGCTTGGTACTTGGCCTATGGTAGATATCAAATGTTTGTTTTATTGATGATCAAAGAAGCCAATTAAGCAAGAGAAAAACTTCCCACTTTGGGCAGATATGGAGAGATAGCAATGGGACATTTAAAAATTATATTTATTGAGTCTATCGAGTACCCTGATGAAATTTACCAAAGGTTTTCCAAAAGGCTCAAGGTTAAACTTGAGCCACGTATGTTAAACTTGGCATTTGTTTCAGATGTGTGCATTTTTCAAAATAAAAGACTCAATCTATGAAAAGAAGAAAAAAACCTCAGATAACGAGCTGAAAAGATATAAAACTCAAGCCAACATTGGTGATATCTGTTAATAGAGTGACTTCTGTAGGCCTTTCCGCAATACCTCTTCAGACCTGCTGGGGGTCGTCGGATCGCCCTGTGTTATTTGCCTAGCGGTATGCTCGCACTTTTCTCAGTAAATAGGCAGTCAAAGGAGCAGGAATTTAATCGCCCTTCCATACAGAAGTCTACCATGCTTCAAGCAGTTTGCATTCACATGCCCATAAGCAGCTATCTGCTGGTTGGTGAACCTACTCAGTACAAGAGAAAACAGATGTCTGGTCTTCCTGCCAGGTCCCTTTGTTGAATTTTAGGAACCATTCCACACGCATAGGGAGGTTTTTGTTAATTTCTTTCAGATGATGACTGAGTGCTTTACACCATGAGGGACCTCCAAGCCCCACTTTTCTACTCAAGTGAACATTAGTGGCCATTTATCCCTCTCATGGCCAATGTGGGATCCAAGTGTTCTACCTGTTAAAGAAGCCATTGAACACTTTCCATCCCTAGGGATATAAAGAGGCCTGTTAGCTCCATTTTTATCTCTGACCACCCATGATTTACAGAAAAATTGTTTTTTGACATAGCATTGTATGTAATAAAACAGAGTTACGGTTGTCCCTGATTTTAAAGGGGCGAAATTACCCTTATTCAAGAACCACTCTCACGTAGTACAAGTACCGTATGTTCTGTTTACTAGGAATGTATGGTGATTAGAATGCATGGACCCTTTGGTGATCAGATATTCTTGTGGCCATTGCTGCCAGCTTGGAGTTACTTCTCTTTTTTGTTTGTTTGTTTTTTTTTTTTACTTGCAACTTTGTATGCAATGTGTGCAGGATCAGTTGACCATTTGAAAAGAAGGATAAATAATGTTAGCCCTAGAGGTCATTCCAAATGAAGAGAGCTAGTTGACTGTTTGCTATTGAAAAAAAATGCGTTAAAATCACAGGAAATATCTACCTGTATTTAGTCTATCTTATCTCACTATTCATCATAGAGTGGGTTAGCTCAATTTCCTGATTCTGATTTAGCACTTTTTATTATTTTTTTTCTTCATTGGTAAACATTCAAGTTGAATTAACATTTTAAAGAATAACTTTTTTTTTTTTTTTTGCTGCATTGGGTCTTCATGCAGGCTTTCTCTAGTTGTGGCGAGCGGGGGCTACTCTTCATTGCGGTGCGCGGGCTCCTCATTGCAGTGGCTTCTCTTGTGGAGCACATCGTCTAGGCACAGGGGCTTCAGTAGTTGTGGCACACGGGCTTAGTTGCTTCTCAGCATGTGGGATCTTCCCGGACCAGGGCTCGAACCCGTGTCCTCTGCATTGGCAGGCAGATTATTAACCACTGTGCCACCAGGGAAGACCCAAGAATAACATTTTTATTAATAGTTTAATAGCAACTAAACCACAGATTTAGAAAGTACTTAGTTACCTACATTGTCAGCCCTTTCGAAAATACTTCACAGATGACAAAGTCTATGAACATTCTTAAATATTCTTAAATGTTAGTCATTTAGATTTTAATAATTGTAACTCAAAAGGAAAGCTCATGGGCTTCCCTGGTGGCGCAGTGGTTGAGAATCTGCCTGCCAATGCAGGGGACACGGGTTCGAGCCCTGGTCTGGGAAGATGCCACATGCTGCGGAGCAACTAAGCCCGGGCGCCACAACTACTGAAGCCCATGAGCCTAGAGCCCGCGCTCCGCAACAGGAGAAGCCACCGTAATGAGAAGCCTGCGCACCGCAACAAAGAGTAGCCCCCGCTCCCTGCAACTAGAGAAAGCCCATGCGCAGCAACAAAGACTCAACGCAGCCAAAAATAAAATAAATAAATTTATTTTAAAAAAAAGAAAGCTCACAATATTTATGATACATGTTCCTTACGTAACATTTTTTATGCCACATCTTTGTCCAAGGTGTGTTTTAATGCTCTTTAATTAGGGAGTTCCCAGCTTTATTCTGAATCTGACTAAGCATGATTCAGAAATCTTTCTAATAAGATAGACTTGATCACATCACTCCCTTGCTTCTGTGCCTCCGGAGGCTGCAGATTTTTTAGGGCGTGGCTTTCTAGCTGCAGCACAGGGACAAGGCTCCCCCTTCCTCCTCCTCCCCTCACCCAACAAAGTATAACGCCTGAAATCACAGGATAAACATGGCTTATCTTAAGACTGCAGTGTCAGTATGACTCGAAAGTATTAATTCAGAAATACTGTTTCCATGTGAAACAAACTCAAATAGTTAGGGAGTAGATTGCAACATTTACGTGATACATTTTTTTTTTTTTAGATAAAAGCCTTCAAGGAAATGTTGCAGCTCTGGCAAGGCTACTTTATCCTTTGCCCACACACTCTTCAGGATACATAGTCATTCTCTTTCGTGCTAGCATTGCTTAAGTGGAAAAGTTTAAGCGGTGATAACTGACAAAAAAAGTCATACTCCTTGGATAGCTTTTCACAATCTGGTTTTCAGCCTCATGCCTTATGCTTGTTTCTCAAGTCTCAACTCAATGTCATGCCCTCTGTAAAGTGTTCCCTAATAAAGACAAGCTCCCCTATCTGTCCTCCCATTGTGATTTGTATACATCTCTGTTACAGCATTCATTACATGTGTTTTTATCTCCCCAACTCAACTATAAACGGCTAGAAGACAGACCTGGAGTCACAATTATTGTCTAAGAGGGTCTGGGATGTACAGGATGCACTATAAATGTCATTGGACTGTATTAGGCTACAGGACCCCTCAGTGTACCCACCTTCAGAGAGATATAACCCTATCTGTGTTCACCAACTAAGGACCAGACTTCCACAGGAACAAATACTGTCTTGTGCACTCCAGGAAAGCTTCAGGGACTTGGGAGGTTAGAGCCAACATGAGATAGTTCATTGAGGAGCTGTGGATTAATTGGGTGAAGTCAGGGAAGGTAGTGAATAAAGTGGAAATAAGGAATTAAAATCTTAGCTTGTAATCCACCTGAGAAGAAATTGAAAAATTTAATACCAAAGACCATTTTGTTTTTCCCTTTATTCTGAAGCATTTTATCTGTTACTGTCATGCATTTATTAAATCGCTTTACAGTTTTTGTACATTAAAGATATGCTTTATGTAATTTTCAGTGGGAGGTTTTGCCCGGCACAAGGTAATCAGTGGTACCACACTGACTTTATCTACTTTCAGACAGAAGCAAAGGTAGTTGCCATTTTTGTTTAGTCTGTCAAGGGTTAGTGAAGTTAAGTTTCTGGCTTGCTACTGAGCACTTGAAATTTTTAAATGTTTTTCCTGGACACAACCGCACTGACACCCCTGAGAGTCTGGGCCACCCAGGTTGGGAGCTTCTGCTCCATACCTTTGGGACTGGCCTGGTAACAGGCTGCCTTCTGTCAGAACCGGGAAGTCATAGGGACAGTACTTTCTGCCCATAGTTTCTCAGTCTTCGGTAACTTTAATTCTTGGGACTACCAGGGTATTTGCCATTCCCTAGGATACCAGATTGTTGTTTTAAATCTTAAAGGTCAGTTACTTTTACTTGCAGATCATCTGAAAGGAAAGGTTTTATTTCAGGTTTAATTAATGCCAGGATACATTTGAAAGTAGAGACTTCGTACAAGTATGCGTATGTTTCACATATATTTTTAAAGTACTGTGCATTTTGGAAATTTAAATATAATGAGTGTGCTGTTCTATTGCCTAAGGCTAAGACATCGGTTAATGACTTTGCTAATAGAAAGAAAAATCATAAACTTGCATAGTTCAATATGTAAAGATACAAGTGGTAGTAAGATCAAAGGAAAGCCCGTTTTCAAGTTAAGATCATCCTGATCTCACAGTTGCCGAGATGAGTTTTTACTTGGTCAGAAAATATTCCAGATAGCATATAAGCTTATTTCCTGATGATTTAACACCAGACTCAGTAAATATACATAGCTGTTACTGGTTCTCAGAAAACTCAGTTGCTATCTTTGGTTTCAGCTGATTTTACCTCAGCAGTGCAAAGGTGGGTGGGAAATGATCTAACTGCTGCTTTTCGAACTTTCATATGCATTTGTACTGCCTGGAGATCTTATTAAAATGCAGTTTCTGATTCTGTAGGTCTGGGATGGGGCCTGGCATTCTACATTTCTAGTAAGCTTGCAGGTAATTCCATCCCTGCTGGCCCCTGGATCACTCTTAGAGTAGCAAAGATTTAGCAAAACTCCCTTCCCCCATCTACATTTGAGTTCAGCTTTATCCAGATTCTAAAACTTGTACTGCCTTGAGTCTGTCATTTTGTATGACTTTGTGGGGTTTTGTTTTTGTTAATTTAGGAAGTTCTCTATTTCCCATTGGTGATCACAACTCAGAGGTAGTAATGACTCTGCTGTAGAGCAAAAGAAGGGAATTTGGGCAAAATCCCACTGGACTTTAGTTGACTTAGTCCAGAATCCGTCGTGTGTTTCTGGATTGAATTATTAGCAGTGACAGCCATTTGTGCAATAGTTTGCCCAAAATGGGCTCCTAAAAACAGTAGCGGAGGAGAGGTTAGTTATTTCTGTAGAACACTACAAACAGCTGAGAGTTTTGCTTCCATGAGGGCATCCTCTCCAACCCAGCGACTCCTGCCAGCGCTTCTGCTTCCAAACCTGCCAAGAATGGTTTGGTGGGACCGTGTCTGACCTGCACAGATTGTCCAAGCTTCAGACACTGTTTTCAAGTGTTCATGGTGACTCGGGTGTTCTGTAGTTCCCATGATCTCACTTGCTAGTACTTTCAAAGGAACTGAGCTAAGAGAGTGGCCAAGGAAAAGTGTGTTCACATATCTCACCTTCTGCTGGAAATTAATAGACAGTTCTCTGTTCGGTTTTAGCAACAGGAACAAGATCCTACCAACTTGTATATTTCTAATTTGCCACTGTCCATGGATGAGCAAGAACTTGAAAATATGCTGAAACCATTTGGACAAGTTATTTCTACAAGGATACTACGCGATTCCAGTGGGACAAGTCGTGGTGTTGGCTTTGCTAGGTAAGCACACTGCCTGTCTTCTGTCAACAACAGTAGCTCTGCTATATCTCCTGGAAAATAAAAATTGAGCAAGGAGAGAGAATTTAAGCCAGGGTTCCAGGAGCCAGTTGTACCATGAACTTAAATTATGCATAAAAAATCGTTTGCGTTTTTCCAAATCTTTTGGAAGCTCATTAGGATTCTTGAACCTGAAGACACTAAATATTTGGTGACCTAGGGGAAGGAAATACCACATGAACAGCAGTTCTGCAAGTATGTTTCCTTAATAATTTGACTAATTAGATCAAGATGCCTAAACTTCTTAAAAACAACAATCTCAGGCTCCTAAATTTTGTAAATAAATTGGTATTTTTGTCTCACTAGATGGAACTTTGGTTCATCATCAATAAGGCCAGTGAATTAGATGTTTAAGTGAAATATTTCAAACGCTCAGAAAAGTACAACAGACACCTGTCTAACCCCCCCAAGTGTTACACAAATTGTAACATTTTACAGTTTTTGCCTAGATTTTTTTTTTTTAAGAAGTAAAATGTTGCAGATATCTAAACTACCCTCATTCCTTCCATCTTATTTTTATCCCTTCCTCCCCAGAAAGGGTACTTCCGTGTAATGGTTAGTTTGCTTCCTTTAAAAACCTTAAACAAAAGAAGCTTTGGTTTTTGACGTAGTTGCAATCTGAAAGCCTGCGTACAAAAACTGATTTTACATCATTTAGCAACCTATTAATACTGTGCAGTAACCGATAACGTCTACACATCTTAAGGTATTGACTTTGGTTTTGGAGGGGAAATTGCTGACGTTTTACTTTCCTATACATTATCCTATTTGATGACAATCGCACCTACCTCAGGCCTGTGAGACCAACAAAGCAAGCACTTTTCACTCTTTCACATATAGGAAAATTGAGTTAAAGAAAGGACTTTACCATTGTCCCAGGGCTGCCAAGCAATGAAGCAAGGTCTAGTACCTGGTTCTTCTGGCTTTCAGTCCATTACTCTTTCTGTTAGGCCAGACGATTTTATAATAAAACGAAGGTATTCTACAGGTGGAAAGTCACCAAGGCCAGCATCCCCAGTGTGCACTTCATGGGTTAAGAGGACCCAGGTGAAACAGTGTAAGGCCCAGCGCCATCTGAAAATCGTCCCTCTGTGGGTGTTCCTCTGAAAGCAGATCAAGGACTTTCATTTCTGTATCCAAAGATAGAACCCAATTAAATTCTATTGCTTTTAAAAACTATTAAAAACCACCCATTAAAACCAAGGTGCAACTCTTCTGGGCAGTCCAGGAGTGTAGTGCATTTTGAGCAGATTATTCAGTGTTTTTTCCATTAAAGAAAAATAAATCAAAATGATTTAATTCCCCTGAAAGGTTTCTCAGGCGTTCTTAGCCACCTGCAGATGTGGAATAAGTTGTTAGGCTCCATCCTTTAATTCCTCCTCTAAAGCCAAGATGACAAAGAAGGTACATAATTGACTTCACTAATTTAATTTTAAACTTCAAGCTAATGAGAAAAACCGGTAAGGCACATCCTCTGATTAACACCGGTTCTTATCATGACTTTTGAGTCTGTCATTTTTTTGAATATGTAAAAGGAAAGACCATCTTTAAAATGACCAATATCCCAGCAGCACTAAATACACTAGTATTTTAAACTGGCATTTTTTATTTTTAATTCACTATCATGACTAACAAAGCTATTGTGTATTGATTATCAGTTTTTCTACAAGTGGGAAAAAATTATACATTTCCTATGCTTGATATTAAATACTCTTTGTGTGATTTATTTCTTTTATGATTCTGTGAATGTACTGTGTGGTTATCAAGTTTTTATTTTACTATGGAAGCACACAAACAACAGTTAAATAAAAGATAGAATAAACCCACTTTTTCCTATCATTCACATTTTTGTTAGTTTTCATTTGTATCCAATAAACCTATAGGATTGTATTCATGTGTACAGGACAAAATGAAAACTAAGATATCTCTGACTATTTACCTGTTTTATTTTTACGTATAAATAGGATGGAATCAACAGAAAAGTGCGAAGCCGTTATTGGTCATTTTAATGGAAAATTCATTAAGACACCACCCGGAGTTTCTGGTATGTTGTTTGTCTAAAATTGTATCAGTAGTCTTTTGTTTAGGATGTGGTGCCTCTTATATCAAGAACAAAACCCTCCTCATTTAGCTCTTTAAAATTTATTTCTTTGGATCTACAAATAAGACTTCAAAATTCACTTCTCCCAACTGTTTAAATATGAATGGAAGCATAGAGAAACAAACTTATGGTTACGGGGTGGGAGGGGGCATAAATTGGGAGACTGGGACTGACATATACACACTACTATATATAAAATAGATAACTAGTAAGGACGTACTCTATAGCACAGGGAACTCTTCTCAATACCCTGTAATGACCTATATGGGAAGAGAATCTAAAAAATAGTGGATATATGTATATCTATAACTAATACAATTTTCTGTACAGCAGACACTAACACAGCATTGTAAAGCAACTATACTCTAATAAAAAATTCTTTTAAAATTCAAAAAAAAATGAAACGTAAGCTTAG